>NC_134480.1:17594402-17639402 GCF_964194025.1 Convolutriloba macropyga
AGTTTCCAACGAGGCTAAGGAGAATATTCCGCCGTCCGAATAACCAAATTTTCCAGAAATAACTTTAAAATAGGAGGACTTTTTGATCTGATTATGTTTTGACGCTTAACTTTCAATGTCTTGTGTTGCTGTTTCTTTCCTTATTTAGATGCTCTGAGAAGAGTTCTTTCTTTATTCAACTTTTACATAATTTGCATCAATTTGTATCAGAACTTTTGAAACTAATGTGTGGTGTAATTTATCAGCTCTTTTGTTACGGAGTAATGCCCTGTTTTTATTGTTCCTGCCTCTGCTGTTTTCTTATTTTTATCAAGTTTTGTTCTTTCTTGTGTTTAATTTATAGTTTCCTGATAGGTTTTCTGGTCATTTAGTGGGGTTTCTGGTTTTTTTGAACTCGTCCATAGCTCTTGTTTTTCCATTACTGATTGTTGGGCTAATAACAGTCGAGTTTCAATCGCTGCAAAATTTTTCAGAGGCATGTCTCAATCAAACAGGAGTCCGGTTTTTACTGACAACGAAGGTCACAGCTCTGATGCTTCAGCTCCAGTAGAAAAGAAAAGAAAGAAAATTGCTCGTATCGACGACAGCGAGGGAGAGAACTGTGACGCGGTTATGGATAATGGGAGTGGGGTGCTTGCCAATGATAAACGTTCATTGCAGCAAATTGGTGCTGAAGCTAGTCGTAAGAAGCCTGACTCAAATTGATGTCCTGATGATGAAGACAAAAATGCAAATGCTTTGGAGACCACAACAATAATGAAACAAGTCTCACCAGGGGAAACTCCTAATTCAAAAGATCTGGAGAAACCTGATGCTTTGACTGCCTATCCAACGATAACATCATTTCAAGACAGTATTCAGAGTATGCTTACCGAACACCAGGCCCGATTGAAGTCCATTAGAAACAATGAGAGAGCATCAAACCTTGAGTTCCTGGGTTCTGTAGAGCATTTTCTTTTTGGAGAGAGTCTTTTTGTTGACAATAATCTGTCGGCTGAGCCAGTATTTGTGAATGGAAAGGACTGCATGCAGTTGCCAGCTGGAAAAGAGCCATCCAAATTCGGGAGAGAACTGGGCAAATTCATTTTCGGCGAGAACCGTGACTGCCAGTTGATCACGCATATGATAGGTCCCAAACGGAATCACAGCGACATGCGCTCCAGAGTTTCACACGATCTTGAGACAGCTTTTGAAAGTTTGTTTCTAATAAGCTATTATATTTATTCTCCAATTTTAAATACAATCACTCAAAAATGAAAAACCTTCCTCTGGGGGTATTATAAAGGTCATTAGTTTGATCTGCTTGATTTTTTGATATAACTTTCTTTAAGCACAGAAAACAGTCTTCTTCGCAAAAGCAGAGAGCTAATCAATTACATAGCATGCCTATTAGTTTTTGGACTATATTTTGTTTTGTTTAGAAACAGTTAAAGCGAAGTACCCAAAGCAATCTGTCCTAGCTTACCGTGAGGCTAAAGCAGCTGCAAATCAGATGGGACTGGATTTGAAGAAGAAGTTCAGAGGAAGCAACGCACAACAGATTTAAATGCTCAGAAAAACCTTCAGAACATCTTTTCTGTTGCCTGAGAAATTTTTTCTCATGTCAAACTTAAACAGAATATAAACGACGAATGTCCGCTTCATTGATAGACAGATCTTGTCTGAATATATGTCCGCAATAGACTCTAAAAATAAATTTCTTTATATGTTTGTTTGTATTTTTTTAAAATTGTTTTGCAATTTTTCTTCGCAAAAACTTTTCTCAAATCTGTCAATCTGTTGTTAATTTCTTTGACTTGATGTAGTATCTTGCACACTACATCAGTGCAAAAAATCCGTGAACAAAACTTTTTTGCAAAGAATGGTTGACAAAAAGAACTTTTGGGGAGAAGATTTACCAATTTATGCTTTGCCAAAAATCTGTTAAATTGGAAATTTTTTTTTTGTACTTTGTTGATTTTTGTTTGTGTTTTGGGCATTCAATTTACTGCTTCTTTTTCTTCTGCTAAAAAATCTTTTGATCAATTTTGTTGATTCGATTGTTGACGTCAAGAGTTTTTCACAGTAAATGTTTTTAGATAAAATGCGAAAAAAGCAGAAGAGCGTTATCCTTGCGCAGTGTGATGCACATGTGACAAAAGCCGTTTTGGAGGAAACAGACCGTTTTGTTGATACAATGGTAGCAAAACTATCAGTGGAAGAGTACCAAGTTCTTTTGGAATCGTCTCCTCTTCATTCATTTTACGACCAATTGCTGCGAAAATGTTATCAAGAAGCAAAGAATGCAAACTTTTCCATTCGTCCGGACAGTTTTTGTGGCTATGGGTTATTTTATAGTGGTGCGGATGTTCTGGAAACTAGCAAACAAAAGGACTGTTTAGAGGGTCTCTGGGCGCTGTTAGAAGTCATTGATGAAGAGGATCAACAACTGATAAAGCCAATTTCAATATTCCAAGCCACTGAAGTTTGCAAAAAATCGAGAGTTATGATTGGAGCCGTGCGGTTTGCGAATCACTCATGCAAACCAAATTGCAAATATGACATTAAGGAAGTAAATAACAGGAAGCGTGTCATGCTCAGGCTTGTACGAGATATTTCACCTGGAGAAGAACTGACGGTTTTCTATGGGAATTCGTTTTTTGGTGAGAACAATTGTGATTGCTTATGCCCTTACAAGGAAAGTCATTTGGTTACAGTTAATGAGAAAACGACTAAAGAAAATTTGTTGTATCTAAAAGCCACGAGCAAAAACGTAGCGGTTAACTCGAGATCAAATTCGACGCAACACCGTAGGCGGCTATTCGTTGATTATAAATCAAGGAAGCGCGTTAAACTTGACAGCGAACTCAGAAATTTTCCATCCGATTCCTCAGATGACTACAGTTCAAAAGAAAGCGATGAAAACAATTCCAGTGAAAACAGTTCAAACAAAAATGACACAGCCAACGAGAGGAAAAACGTTTTGAACATTGAAAACCAAAGCAGACAAAGTGAGGTTGCTTTCAATTGCAGTTCGAGAAACTTGAACAATGAGGACATTTCATGTGCAAGTGATGCAAACCAAAACCCAAGCTCAACTGATGTGGAAGAAAGTTTGACCGATAGCGACATAAACTCAACCACTATCTCAACTGATATTGAAGAAGTTTTGGCTGATAGTGACAACGATTTAGTTTCAACTGCATTTGATGAGAAAAGTCTTCCTGTTGATAATGAAAATTCAAGCCCAAATGGTCTTGCAAATGGTGTTGGGCTATCGAACAATTGTCGCTATCTAATATCTTCTCCTAATGAATCACAAGCTCCTCTCATAGTGATAAATGATGTATCCGAAATTGGGTCGCCAGAAGGTGGTTTAAATGAAATTTCCGAGTCGACAGAGGTGGAGCAACAAGATGAATTGAGCCAAATCAGCATTTCAAACTTCAGACTGTGTGTGAACGCCATTATTGCTAAGCATGGTTCCTCTGATGCAGAGGCCAGTGATTGGATCCGACTTTTAAAGCTGACTAATAAATCTCATCAATTTCCAAGTTTCAAGTCAATTAAAAAAAATTATCACTCATCCAAACGCCACATTAGCAACTCCGTGAAAAGCTGTGCTTCGGGAGATGTGTTTTTTCTAAATTTTGTACAGGAACTTCAAGATATTGTACAGAAGAATATTGCAGCTATTTTGAAGTACGATTCAAAACGAGAGCGGTCTTCCGATTTGAAGATTCCTACTGCTATGAGTTCTAATCAAAGATCTATCAACATATACTTGCTTATTAATTCAGATGGTGTCAGGCTGTTGAGGTCATCAGGGAAATCTTTGTGGGCAGTCTGCTTTGCAGTAGCCAATTTGCCGCCGAAACTTCGATCATCTTTCAAAAATATAGTTCTGGCAAGTTTATGGTTTGGATTCAAGAAACCGTCGTGGAACCATGTTTTTGAGGTAAGTTTTTCTGTAATATCACTAAATAGAAACTTTTATGGGCTCCATAAATTACGATTTTTTAGTTTATTGGGAGGGAACTTGAAAAGAAACCGAATATTGAATTTCAAAAGAAGACGTTCAGTTTGAACTTCCACGTTGTCCTTCTTGCCTGCAACTGCCTCGATGTTGAATATGCATCACCATCTTGCTACTTACGGCTGTATATTGTGTCTTATTGAGACAAAGGTACACGAGAAGACGAGATATTATCCATTGAAACAAACTTCAATGAGAACACCTGACGTGCATCAAAATTGTATTGAGATATTGGAACGTCGAAACTTTACGGCTTTCAAAGGTGTTAAAGGCAGAAGTAAGCTTTTCGACATCATACCCAATTTACCACTCGCTGCACCGATCGATGTTATGCATCAGGTCTACTTGGGTGTTGCAAAAGTTCTACTTCATGTCATAGTTTAGAAAACAGTGAAATCAGATATTGAATCCATCAACAATATTGTTCGGAGTCTTAAAGTAAGTTGCATTTTTATTTAAAATTCAGATATTCAGTTTCAACACGCATTAACTTGATTTTGTTCATTTCTTTCAGTTGCCCAGTGAATTCAAGCGAAGAGTAAGACCGCTAAGTGAAATTGAGTTTTTCAAAGCAAATGAATACAGAGCATGGCTATTTTACATCGGTCCGGTACTATTCAGTTTCGCAGTTAACGAGAGACTGTATGAGCGGTTTACACTTCTCAGCTTTTCTATCCACTTATTGATGATTTCCTCAGCATACGCCAATGATGCAGATGATTTGATTAAATCTTTTCTATCAGATTTGAAGGAGGATCACTCAGAGCACGTGTTTACGGCAAATGTCCACTCCTTGATGCAACTATCATGGCAAGTACGGCAGTTTGGACCACTTTGGACGTCTTCAGCAATGATGCTTGAGTCCGCAAATTATTTGTTGCAGTCGAAGCTAACACGGACGGTTAATCAGCTGCCACTGTTAGTCGAGAGATATAGAAGAAACAAAGAGTCTTACAGAGCGACTGTTGAGAATGATATGTTGTACGATTTTTGCCACAAACTGCGAGGTACAAAGACATTTGTCCACAGGAGTGTCTCATTTGACTGTGTACCACACTATTTGAAACAAAGTGGCAGGCAATTTTTCAGCAACTACGAGTCAGATCTGTTTACCCTGGACTCAATCTCTCATACGTCGGCAAACAACAGTTACATTGCTTATGTCTGGAAAAACAAATTATGCTTTGGCCAAGTTAAAATTTTCTATATAAATGAAGGCTTCGAGATGCTCTCTGTTAATTGCTTCTCCGTGTTGGAGAAATTTCAATGCTCACGTGGAAAAAACTTGGAAATTTATTCCTTTGTAGTTGTTGAAAACATTGACAGGAGAGTCTCAATCCCTCTGGATACGGTGAAGGAGAAATGCACGGCTATTTCAACTACAGATAAATTTTTTTTGACACCCTTACTTTGTATGACTGAACATGATTAAGCACATTGGCTTAAAGAACATGAGAGTTTGTTTGTAAATGTTTTTAATTGCGGAACCATGTTAAATTAATTTTGTGTTTGGTTAAAATTTGAAACTGTTGTTTTCGACTAGATGCATTGTTTAGACAGTAGTGAAACGGAAGTTAATGGGCGTCATTTTCCTGAAATATCAAGCCGAGATAGATAGATATATAGATAGATAGAGATATTGCGAGTTTGGTCACACTAAATTTTTTGATACTTCTTGGAAATCATACGTAAGACCATAAATGGTTCTTATAAACCATATGTAAGACCATAAATGGTTCTTGAAAACCATATGTTAGACCATAAATGGTTCTTGGAAGCCATACGTAAGACCATAAATGGTTCTTGGAAACTATACGTAAGACCATAAATGGTTCTTGGAAACCATACGTAAGACCATAAATGGTTCTTGGAAACCATACGTAAGACCATAAATGAAAGTAATGGTTCCATCTGTTTGCCACTCATTTCCCATCAATCTTGTATGGAATCTTTGAAACCATAAACAAAACCATTTATGGTTCTTAGAAACCATTGCAAGAACATACAAGAAATTTTGGCGCTTCTTGGATGGAACCATTTATGGTCTTACGTATGGTTTCCAAGAACCATTTATGGTCTTTTTTATGGTTTCAAAGAAGGGTCAACCCGGGGAGTCTTGCTATTCGCAAATGCTCGTCTGCGAATTATTGAGTCCATCCTTAATTACTAATTTGAGGGGTTATATTGCAATTATTTAATTATTTATAATGGGAACGAATTCCAATTTCCAAGGTCATGTTGGTTGCATCGTATTTACTTATTCTGTCGAAAACAGTTAAACGTGCGAGTATATATACTCGCTATCTGCCAAGTATTTTTTGTTCTGATAATTTTTTTTGTTTCTTTGACATTCGAGTCTATGTTTAGGTTTTTGTAATCTTTTCGGTTTGTGCCCCCCCGTTCATGCACACCCAATTACAGAGCACGTGTCATTACATAGTAAATCATTATGTAAAATATGGCACGGAAAAGATGCCTTTGTTCTTTTGGGTTTGAAATATAGTCAAAGTCGCAGGTCAACCACAGAAGTGTAACCAACCTCAGTACATACACTGCAGAGCGCGAACAGAAGCTGGGTTATCATTCTGGCGGCAAAAGGCAGAGACCACACCAGACCATTCTGGAAGTTGGGAAGCCAGTAGGGGTGGCTCTGGCATAGGAAAGTCTGAAAAAGGAGAAAATATTATAAAAGAGCGAAAAAACTCAGAATTATAATAAATTTACATTTGTGCTTGCTATAATATGGTTGATCAAACTATAAATTTTTGAGTGCAAATAATGTGTTATACAATCAAATGCAAAATTTACTTGAACAAAATACATATAAGTAGGGATTATGTAATGCAAGAGGGTTTACTACAAGCGTTCCGGTGGATTTTTTTTTGAAATTTTTGCTTTTTTTTTAAATTTGTTCAAAGCTATGGCGGATTAAATTTTTTAAGGAAACAATTCACGCATGTTCTGCAATAATTCAATAAGAACAAGAGTACCTTCAAGTTCATATTCTTCTTTTCATAGCACATTATCACAGCCTTGTTACCATAGGTCTCACAGTAATTAGGAGCCGAAAAAATTGTAATCAGCGATGGAAACTTCGACTTGGGCATCGGTTTGTACATTTTGAAACCCGCATCTTGAGCTTCGTGGCCTCTGACTATGGAAATGAGCCCATTATGATTGAGGAAATTGCAGACAGCTTTGTAGGAAAAATGGTAGGATATTTGTCTGGCCTTGTTAGGGATGAACATTTCTGATATCTTTTCCTCGCCGTAATCTTTCATCGGATCCGACCAGAGGAGATCCATCATTGAGTCGCCTGTGAAAAAAAAAATAAAATTTGGATGAACTGGAGCTATTATGTCAACAATCAATGATAATTTTGTCTGTTTTTGAAGCTCGAATAGATACATTGAAAATAACGTTCTCGTGAAAAGAAATGTCTCCCATTTGGTAGTTTTTTAAACGTTTTTATGTAAAAAACGTTTTTACGTTATTCATGATGTTTTAATCAAAACATAGCCGGCAGATTGCCGGAAAATAGCCGCGATAGACGCTTGTAGTGTTACATGAATTGAAACAACTATAGAAATAAAATAAACAGACCGACCACCAGTCCTTTAATAGACCACTAGACTTTTTGGGTTAGCTTCGGACTGTCGTTTTTATGAGAGACATAAGCTCTATAAGGAGAAAGCCCTAATAGGGCTTTTCAAAATTAGGATCTTTTCCGTTTGTGCCCCCTCAGCTTAGTGGGCGCATATTATCTGCATCCCCCAGATGCACGTGCAATATTTGGGGGGGGGGGGGGCACAAACGGAAAAGATCCCGAAATTAATATTCGAAATCAAAAACTCAAGACTCTAATATTCAAGAATTAGGGCATATGTTTGGCACTACTTAGATGTACACTATTGACCTTTAATAAGTAAATGTTCATAAAATTCAAAGTTTCATAAGTGAGCTCAGAAGTCATTTTTTTGAGTGAGGTAAGTCATTGAAAAAGTCATTTCCAAGAAGTCACGGTAAGACGAAACAAAAATCTGTTAGACGAAGTAAAGAACATAGCAGGACAAGTCCTGACGTACAATTCAAAGATTTTTCATTGACTAAACAGAAAACTAGACCAAGAACGGACTATGAATGGATTGGGAAAACCATTTAGAGAAAAATCCGATCCAAAAAATCGAAAAAACTGTAAAAATCAAAGTGAAATTGCCGCATTTGAACAAAAAGCCACTAGCGAGAAAGCGAATTTTTGTTCAAACACCGTTTTCTCACTCTACTTTAAATTTAGAGCGGAAAAATTTCACGCCGCAAAACCACTCGCTTTTTTGCTCCACTTCCTGTTTAGGCGTGACCAAAATCACTACTCTAATTTGACTTCAAAAATCATGAAAATGTGTGAACAGATCTTAAAAAAAAGACAGCGCCCCAATACAATTCAAATTCTTTGAATTGTAAAAAAAATTTAGTAGCGCTATATTAGCCGCCTAGAATTGAGGACTCGGCTATTAATTATGGTACATATATTTTTTAATGAGGTGGTGAGACTTTGCATAGCTTCAAACAAGTACCCTTCCGGTTGGGTTCCCGGAACCTGTTGATTCTGCCGACTTCAGACACATCTCTGATTTCTGGACTCAACCCCCCGTGGACACAGAAAAACTGTCTGTTCACAATAGCTGCTAGGGGTAGGGCATCGAATGATTCCATACATGCCTTGTACACATTGTGCGTGTATTTCACAAGACACTCGTCTTTGAATGTAAAGATTTTGGTCAAGTGGCGGCTTTCGTGATTTCCTGAAGTTTACAAATAGAACTATTTTTTAATCTTTTAATCAGTTAGGGGTTTCCTTGTCACTGATCTCCGCCACACAAAAAATCGGATCTATTCCGTTTGTGCCCCCCCCCCAAGTACGTTATGCCCCCCCCCCCAGTACGTTATCCCCCCCAGTATGTTATGCCCCCCAGTACGTTATGCCCCCCCCCAGTACGTTATGCGCCCCCCCCCCCCCCACAAGTTACAGAACACGTGTCATTACCCCCCAGTATGTTATGCCCCCCCCCCCGTACGTTATGCCCCCCCCCCCCTGTACGTTATGCGCCCCCCACAAGTTACAGAACACGTGTCATTACCCCCCAGTATGTTATGCCCCCCCCAGTACGTTATGCGCCCCCCACAAGTTACAGAACAGGTGTCATTACATAGTATGGGGGTGCAAATAATATGCGCCCACTAGGGGGGGCACAAGTGGAAACTATCCAAAAAACAACCCTAAAATTATGCTAAACTTGTGTTAATTGGTGGGTCTATAATTTATGCCTTTTATACCTATTATGCCTATTATACCTTTTATACCTATTATACCCTATTATACCCTATTAAACCCTATTATACCCTATTATCCCCTATTATACCCTATTATACCCTTTTATACCTATTATACCTTATTATACCCTATTATACCCTATTATACCCTATTATACCCTATTATACCTATTATACCCTTTTATACCTATTATGCCTATTATACCTTTTTTAGAGAATGCAGTTTTAGGACACTTTCTTCTCACATCAAACAATATTATTGCAAACGCTCAATACAACCGCAGGTTCAACCATTCGTTTAATAGAAATAAATTTCATTCCTTTCAACGCAAACCATTCAACCAAACGTATTACTACACCAGGGGAAATAATCATTTTTAATAATTCGTATAGTAACGCGAGATGATGTATTGCTTGTTTTATATTTCAAATTTGATATCGATGTTTAGGGAAGGCACTTCATGGAAATGGAGAATCAGTCTTATTATTCTACTTATTTTATCTTCAAGAACTGTATCTTCAAGTGAATTGGTGTACGACAATTTTCATGAGGTGCCACTTTTCGTGTTAAACAATAGAACATCGGGAACGCCATTTAATTTCATTCCAATTTCTTTTTCCCGTATATTAAATGTTTCTTTTGTCTTAATAGTTAAGGCTTCTATCATGATTCAATGTGGAGATGTAGAACAAAACCCAGGGCCAGTTCTGAAATACGCTGAGTGCGTTAAAACAGTAGGCGCGTCTTTTAAGAATAATGTAAAGATTTTCTCCCTCAATTGTAGAAGTATTGTTGGTCAGAACTCCACCTTAAAGCAATTAATGGATGATTTGGGAAAAAAACACAATTTTTGGCTTTACAGAAATATGGCTCAAAATGAATGAAGATACCAATTTTGGGAAGTACGCAGTGAAATTTCCAATGTTTCAGAAAAGATATGAATCTTTCATTACATGACAAAAAAAGTGGAGGTGGTCTGCTGCTCTATATACCTAGATAATTCAAACCTAAAGAACGTTCAGATCTTACCACCATCTCGGTATCCCGTTTCGAAAGCATCTGGGTAGAAGGTGAGTTCAATAAAAAATTTGATAAATATTTCGTACTGCCCGACCAAACAGCTTTCTGAAATGTTTCTGTCAGAACTAGCTCTGGGAATTGACTGTGCTGCAGCTGAGAACAAACGAATAATTTTGATGGGCGATTACAGTATTGACTTTCTTCAGAAGATTGAAAAACGAAAATTAGAAACGCTATTTATTCCGTACGGGTTGGTGTCATGTAACACAAAGATAGGAACAAGACAGAGTATCAATAAGACTGCATTGACTGATTATATCATCACAGAAGACTTCAAAAAATGTTTTGTTACAGAGAGCATCTTGAATAGTGATCATTACGCAACAGTTGCTATATTAGTAGAAAAATTGATGATGAAACAAATGCTAATCAACAAAAACTTTCTTGGACAAAAAGAACTATTCTAAAGAAAAATTCCAGGAATATATTCGGAGTTCAGATTGTAGTCTTTTTCGGATGTCAAAAAATGCTAACGAAATGATGTTGCAATTTTGTATCATAGTCGAGCAAGCAATAAATTTTCATACACCATTGAAATCCTGTTTTGTGAGGAATGATAAACCCAAAAAATTTCCTGAATAGAAATAAATTCCTATCTGGAAAAAATTTCAAATCAGAGAATGAAGCTTTCCTGTTAAAAAACTTTATTTCTCTGAACACAGAAAAAAGTCGCTGAAAATTTATACAAATTTGTCAAGAAGTTAGGAACAATGAAAAACAACAAATTGTAATAGACACTCTGGGTAACAGCTTCGGTGAGCTTATTACAAACGGAAAAGACATGGCAAACCTTTTGAACTTCAAGTTTTCAGTTTTGGGGAACACTTTGGCGAAAGTAAAAAATTTGATAAAACATTTTTCTCAGCTGATACGGGAAATACAAATAAATTTTTCTTCAAATATGTTACTTGTAAAGAAGTCCATGATTTAATAAAATGTTTGAATGTGAACAAACTTTTGGGTCCTTCAAAAATTCCCGCATGGGCGTTCAAAGATGCCCAATCGGTCCTAGCGGAGCCTCTCTGTTTTCTGATAAACGAGTTTATTTCTGAGTCTTCTTTTCCGGCTGACCTCAAAAAAGCTTTGGTCTCACCTCTTTATAACAAAAGAAAACACAGAAGATCCCACTAACTATCGTCCAGTATCAGTAACCGGCGCATTGGCAAAAAATTTTGAGCAAGTTATAAGGAACCAAAATAATGACTATTTGATCTCAAATAACTTGCTGTCACCTAAACAATTTTGATATAGGAAACCTCACACGAAATACTAATAGAAAAATTGAAATGTTTAGGATTCGACGGAACATCTACACAATTGATTAGATCAAATTTGAAAGACAGAACTCGAAAAGCAGTTTTCTCGGGAAATGAGTCCGACTGGATTTTACTTAACAGAGGAGTGCCACAAGGGACAGTATTAGGACCAATATTGTTCAACATTTATGTGAATGATCTTCATAGAGTTATTGATTGTGACAATTGTCAAGTAATCCAGTACGCCGATGACACTTTACTCTATTCTTCTCATACTAATGAAAATATAGCTAGAAGTTATTTGGAAAAAATATTGAAAAACTGTGTTACTACTTCCAATCACATCAATTAATGATGAACAATAAGAAGACAGAATATATCATGTTTGCTCCATCAAAAAAAGCACGAACTCCATCGTATCTCAATGTTAACGATGTGAACATAGGAAAATCGTCGTCGGGGAGAATATCTAGGACTGATATTAGACAACAAATTAAACTTCAAAGAAGAGATCAAAAGAATACCCTCCAGAATGGCGTGCAGCATCAAAATCTTGAAAGATATAAGGAACTGTTTTCCTATAAAAACTAGAGTAACACTATTGAACGCGCTTGTTTTAATTCACATTCAATACTCATCTCTTATGCTTGTTGGTATCAGGAAAAATCTCATGATAACATTAGAAAAACAACTTAATTGGGGAATAAAAGTGTGTTTCAAAAGAAAAAAGTATGATCGCTCGACTGATTTAAAAATAAAAAACAGAATCATGCCTGTTGAATTCCTTCTCAAATATCGATGTATGGTATTTTTCTTGAAATATGTTAGGAAACAATTACCAGCTTTTAGTAACAACAATGTATTGCAAACTTCCAATTGTAAACAGAATGCGAGAACGGGAAAAATTTATCCGGCTACGAAAAGTAATTCGGAGTTCCTCGATAAATCATTGATGCTGCAAGCCATGAAACTGTACAAAGAATTTGCATATGAACAAAGACAAAAACTCGATAAGGTTAAAAACATCAAAGGTTTTTTGAAAGAATTCTATTTCAAGGAATATCTGAAGGACCCAAAGGCATTAGAATACAGAGATTTGCTGAGGGACGTTTATTAAGTTTTCATTGTTTTTAATTTCCTTATTATCCAATTTTTTTTTTTATGTTTTTGGTATTCCAAACGTTGTAAATAAAATATATTCTTATTGTTTTTTGTATTTTAGAATTTGTACATTGCCATTTTGTTGACACTTTTAAGGTGTGTAACATTTTGGAATTCAATGTTTTCTTTTTTCTTATTATAGCACCGCTAAGCTGGTGGGGTTAAGATTGAAAAACACCCCCAACTTGTGAGCAAAATTGAACAAATACTCAAAAATATGTCTAGTCGCTCCGCAATACTTAGGAAGATTACTTGGCCTGTCGGAAGAAAACCCACAAAATTTTGGAAATCAAACATTGAAATTTTACAGAAGTTTACAGAAGAGAGAATCCGAGAAGAACGAACCTCTGAGAAGCAACACGTGTTTTGGATAGGCAATCTTCATAGCATAGAGCAGCAACACACATTCTATACTGAACATGCCCCTGTCCACGTAGTCCCCCAAGAACAGGTACCTGTTCACACTCGCCGATCCCCCAATGGAGAGAAGCTTAAGCAGGTCATAGTACTGGCCATGGATATCACCCACGATCAAGACGGGAACTGGCACCTCCATCAATGTTGGCTCATCCTACAAAAATGGTTGTGGTGATTTTTGTTAAATTGCCGAGAGAAAACTGTCGATTCTAAATTGTACATATTTTAGCCTGGCCAGAAGCTTCCCTGGTCAAGGTCCCCGACCCAAGTCAGCTCTTATCAGACTAACCTTCAGATTTCTAACTCTGCTCAGACCGTGCCAGACTGAAATTACCTCTGATCAGACTTTGGTGCGACCATCGATCTACTTGTTCAACATATACTTGGCTAGAGAGGTGGAGCCTCGAGGCACAACAAGGAAGGAGATAATGATAAATGGAAGATGCCTATGTACACGAGCTTAAGACCACGTGGCGTCATGTTTAGCACACTAGGCTTGCAAGTAAGAGTTTTTTGCCTAGACCCTCTAAAAACTTTTATTACGATCAATTTCCACTCTACTCTATAAGACTCTGCATAGTGTGGCATTCTAATTACAAAGGAGAAAGGGATTATAGGACGGGTTTTTGCTGGCGCTATTGCAAAAAGGTATTTTATAGCGGGTTTTTTTCGCAGTAGCTTGACTATATCATATCAAATAATTGAATGGAGTTTGCGTAATATTTTCTTTTGAAATGCTGCTCAAAATGCAAAAAAGCTGAAAAAAGACACAAAAAAGCAGACCTTCAAGAAACTTGTTTTTTTTTAAACTTTTGTCCTACGAAAAATGCGAACAGTTAAAAATATATTTTGCATGAATATTTTTTATTGCACACGATTGCTAATGTTGAACAGAAAATAGGTCTAATCTACAGAAAGGAATTTTGCTGACAATCTCAGTTTCCATAAAACACTAAAATTTCTCCTTATAAAGCTTTCAAATTTTGTAAAAACTCATTGAAAATTCTACAGCGAATAATTAAAATTAGTACGCATTGTTTCAAACAACTTAAAGAAACCCATAAATATTATATTGGTTTCGAAAGCAAAAGTTTGGAAACAACTACATTAATTTTCAGATGATATTCTTTAAGAACATTCATATTTACCATATTTAGTTTTTGGAGGCAGTTCTTCAAACTTACAAAACCATTGCAAAAATAGCTTTTTAAAAATTGATGAACTTGATGCTTGTGGACATGCAATCCGGTCCATGGCCAGGCCTCAGTGGCCTCTGGGACTTGATATGAATCTATCACAACCGAACGTGATATAAGTTTCCCCAAAGAAACACATTTTTTCTATTTCAGGTTAACGCGACTTCTGAGCAAATTTACGTTATCATTAATATCCTATTTTAAAACGCGGAGTATCTGTTGTGCAATCGTTTTTTGAGAAAGTGGTATCAGCCTACTCTCAATTTTGATTGAACAGCAATCAATTTCTATATTTTGGTACGTCTGGCATTTTCACTAGCGATGGAAAATTGGTTTTGACGGAAAAGTTATCATTTAAATAGCGCTGTAAACTTATCAAAATTGCATAATATATTTAATTTAGGTCAGATACTGTGATCATGTAAGTTTCTAACTTCTGCTTTACATATTTCTATACCCAATTTGTAGGGACGAAAATAGCTGTCGTATTATTGTCGAATTAGCTGTCGTAGTATTAATTCAAATTTAGCGTTTGCTTAAAATGGCAGGTTAGAAACAGCTTTTCTGCTGTTTAAAGTATCCAGTAAATGAATCCTGAGATGTTCTGTTCCGCCTATCTTGTTTTTATCAGTCTTTGTTTTTCGCTTGTTAATTGGAATTGATTTCATGTTGCAGATGAACCAAATTTTTCCTAAAAAGTGATAAGTTACATAAAAAGTTTCCTAGAAGAAAATCAAGTTTTATTGGAAACTGCATCAGGACTCTATTTTTCCAATAACTTTTTATTCCGACCCCACTTGTGGGGGGGAGGAACTATATACTCAAATGGGTTTTTTTTGTTCAGTCAATTTTGGCCGATCGATATATTCATCGCAGAGAAATATGAGTGGTATCATTAAAAAGCTGGTCCAGCGTAGAATTCAAAATTAAAAAGATTTTTTTGATTTTCGTTTTTTTCTAGGAGTTATCGAGGATTGAAATTTTGTGTGAAAAACGGGATATTTGTTCACTTTTAGTGTGATTTTTCTTCAAATTAAGATATTTTCTATAAAAATAGTATTTCAAACTTAAATTTCTTGCCAGAAAATGAACGAATTTCGTGTTCCTAATAGACTAAAGGCGATAAAAAAGACTAGTTCTGGTCTCATAGGGAGCTTCAATACCAAAAAAATACGAAATTTTTTGATAGCTGTTTTTTTTTCAAATTTTCTACTTTTTTTTTGCTTTTTTAAGTCACCTAGAGACAAGTCACTTTTCATATCGAGGTTCCATTAAGGAAAAACCTCCTTTACATTCAAATGAAGCCCAATGAACAAAAAAAATCGTTTTCAAGGAATTGCTCATGTTTTTTTAAATTCGAGTTTTCGTAATTTTATTTGAAGTTTTGAATTTCTTTTTGAGGTTTCACTAATTTTTTGGAATTTTATGGCATGGACTCATTGACTAACAGTGCAATATGTTCCGTAATGAGATTTAAGTGACCATATCTAGTGCTTTGAGTGAACAGCTAATGGCTGTTAAGATTTTTAAAAAAATTTCGAAAAATTTTTCAAACATTAGCCAATCATAAACTTATTATCGTGAACTGTAAGTCAGTCTCTCTGATGACAGCACCCTCTTCCCTAATACTGTAGCCAAATTTGGTCTAGCTGAAGGTTTTATCTTCTAGCTTTTAGTATTATGACTTCAATGACACAAGATTTCAAAAATTTTAAAATTTTTTTTGGATATTTCTGTATTATTGGTTACTTTTGAAATCTTATCACATTATCCTATTGACAGCTCCTATTGGCTTCAAGAAGACGTTCAGTGGATCACAGATGAAATTTACGGAGAAAAGCTTATGGTTTCAAATGGCTTCGACTTTTTCTTGTCGCACTTCTCTACCGAATTTTTGGTTTTTGCCTGATTTTGTTGTTGTTTTCATAGTCATAAGACTTATAAGACTTGTTGTGATTTCTTATTGGTCACCTATGCATAAGAAACATCCCCTTACTCCTATTAAAGCATATTTGAGCGTATTTTTTTTACTTCCTTTGAAATTTATCGAATTTAATGGCTGTTAAGAATTTGAAAAATACTTTTTTGAAAAATTTATTTGAACTTAAACCAATCTTAAAATTTTGGTGAACTGTTAGTAACTCTCAATATTGACAGAACCCTCTTGCTTTCCACAGAAACTAAAATAAACTTCGTTGGCATTTTTATCTTCCAACTATTGATTATATGACTTCAATATCACAAGAATTCAAAATTAAAAAAAATTCGGATTTTTTTGTATTATTGGTTACATTTGAACTCTTATCACATTATCCAAATATTATACACACTATCCAGATATTATTATAATCCCATTGGCTTGAGAAAGACATTCAGTGGATCACAGATAAAGTTTTCAGAGAAAAGCTAATGGTTTAAATGGCTTCGAAATTTTCTTCTCGCACTTTTCTACTGAATTTTGGTTTTCTTATGTTTTTTTTTGTTTTTGTCATAGCCTTAAGACTTATTGAGATCTCTTATAGATTATCGATGCATGACAAACATATTTTTGTTGCCATGGTGTTAATTCTGAGCGTAGTTATTGACCTCCTTTAAAACCTTTTGAGATTAATTGGCTGTTAAGACTTTAAAAAAAGTTTTCGAAATTTTATTGAACATTATCCTATCCTAAACTTTTTTCGTGGACTGTTAGCCAGTCTTAGTACTTACAAGAACCATTTTTTATTTCTGATGCAGTCAAAAAAACTCTGGTTAGTGGTTTCATCTTCCTCCTATTAGTTTTAAAACTTCAATGCCACTAGTTTTCAATTTTATTTAATTTTGCGGGCATTTTTTTGTTTTTGGATCCTATTGAAATCTTATCACATTATCCTAAAACAGTTTCCATTGGTTTAGGAAATACGCTCAACAGATCATGTATAAAGTTTTCAAAGAAGAACTTAGGATTTAAATTGTTTCCACATTTTCTTCTGGCACTTTTCTAATCAACTTTTGGTTGTTGCCTGTCTTTGTTGTTGTTTTCATCTTCAATAACTTGTTGTAAGGTCCTATTGTCAAAATATGAATGGCCAAAAAACTTGTTGTCCCATGGAGGCATAATTTAGCGTATTTAGTGGATTCCGTTGAAAGCTAATGAAACTAATGGCGTTGATACCACGAGTTTTCTCAAAAGTTTCGTTGTACTAATGTATTTGTTCATATTTGGCTTTTTGAAAATATATTAATAAAAAAGAAGAATTCCCTTGCTGTTAAAGAAATAATTGAACATAGACAATTTTTCAGTCAAAAGTTCATTTTTATTGCCTTCGACACTTTTCTCGCTCAATTTTTTTCTTGAAATTGCTGTTTTTGCCTGTTTTTGTTCTTTAGGTAACCGTAAATTGCTGACAAGTCTCTTAGGCGTGTAACTGAGGATTGAATTATTGATATTACCCGAATCAGTTACTCAGTTTTTAGCCTTTATTCTTAAAATTTATGATATACATTTTCAAACATTTTTCAAACTTTTCAGTTTTTATAGTTCTTTTCGCCAAATTGTAACTTATTTTCATCAATGAGAGGTCACATCCAATTTCTTGTATCCCAAGAAATAACATATCTACTGATATTATTCGTCACCCATGCTTTGTTTGCTGGGCACTATGCGTTTTTATAAACATTTTTTGAGTGGTCATTTTTGCGCTTCTTTTTCTCTTCTTTCGGGACAATCGCGTAGTAACAGATCCCAATGGTTTACAAATGTGGCCCAAATAAACTTATCTAATCTCTCAGTATAATTCCTGCAGTTGAATTAGTAGAGATAAAAATTGAATTAAAAATGCGTAATATTCAGGTAATAGCTAATGATTTTAATCGTTGCAATAGTTTGTGTTTTCGCAAATTGTTTTCCAATTTTTTTTTTAGGTTTTTCTTTAGTTTGTTTCTATGGCTTAAACTACCCAAAGTCAAAGCCCTTGTGTTTTGTAGTAACTTTTTAGTGTTTTATCATGGATTATTTAGTTGAAAGCTAAAGATTGTTAAGACTGTTGATATTTCTTGGTTTAAAAAATGTTGGTACATTTTTGAATTTCGCCTCGTTGATCGTAACATAGTCTCATTAAGAAAACTTTCCGTCCGCTGTATAGTTAGGCCAAATTAAATTTGAGTAGTTAAGGTTATATCTGACTGCATTTTGCGTTTTGACGTTGTTACTATGTGCTTTTAAATTTAGATATTCAGTTTTTGCCAAGAAGTTTTTGTTTTTGCTATTTTTTTGTTGTTTTTTTGTCTCGTAGTCTCTTTAAGGTCAAATCACATTGGCGCTGTAATAAGGCATGGCATTATGTAATTCATTCAGTAGATATGTTGTGTAACGATTGTTTCAAACTCAAGCATCTATTTTTGTTATTTCTTCATTTGGTTGACAATTAAGTCAAAAATTAAGATGAGCTCGGGTGGGAACATCATGTGCGAACGCACATTAACGAGCCGCCTTGTCTGATCTATGATTAGTAGGTTTTTAGTGGGCATGTACATAGCTATGTTCAATTTTGCATCAGAAAGCGATAAACAAATGAATAAACAATTTTCAGTTTTCCAAAGTTTACTTGTTAAATGATGGGTCGGAACATCACTTCTGAACGCACCTTAACAAACATTTCTGTTAACTTCTTTTACAAGAACTCTTTCAGCTAGATAAACATACCCGGCAGATTGCCGGAAAATAGCCGCCGTTGATTCCAATAAGCATGATTGGGATTGAAAGAATAGAAGATATTGAAAAAAAAAAGATTTTTGTACAAAAACATTTCTTAAGTCCGATTTATTTTGATGGCATTTCGTAGTTGAACATAACGTACTTCTGTTTCTTAGAGAGAGGCTACAAAGGCTATTATCAATACAATAAGCATTAGAGATGGTAAATAAGACTTATAGGAACGACGTTCAAATAGCGGGCACCTAAAATTGGGCTTTATGGGTTTATCCCGTTTCTACTTCTGATTTCAATTTTTTATACTGACTCTGTTCATTTTGAATTGCTTTGCTGAGCAACTGATGTTCAAAATCACTTTTAGCAGAATGAGAGAAGAGAGAAACTAGCCTAGAGAAGTCAAAAGATATCACGCAAAATATTGAAAAAGCGGTAAAATGAGGTAAAGCGAAACATTTTTTTTTATTCGATGAAGTAAAAAAAACATAGCAGGACAAGTCCTGAAATACAATTCAAAAAAATGAAAGAAAAACTAGAAGTAAACTATCTGACCAGCAGATCACGTGAACAATGCCAAGGAAAACAGAAACAAAATCATCTTCAAAAAACACAAATTAAAATAATAAAAAAAAACTGAACAAAAATATACTCATTGCTAAAACTCTAGAAGCTTTTACCCCTAAGGCAAAATTTGATCTCTTTAATTATACTATTTCAAAAATACGTTCAAACCCAATTTTTGTTTCTGAAATCGGTCATGTATTATATCTGAAAAAACTGAAAGAAATTCATTGGCCCTTGAAGATCGATTAACTCGAAAATAACCAAAAAAATTCAAAAAAAAAGAAATCAATTGCAAATTTTAATGAAATGTTAGAAAACATCGTGATATTAACATCTTAAGAATCGTTTCCGTGTATCTAGAGGCTATTAGACGCCATCCCGTAACCCAATTCCAAGCCTTCAAAAATTCATGGGCTAAAAGACCGATATGCAATAATTTTTAGAAAAAATTTCAAATTTCAAAAAATAGAAATTCTTTCAAATAAAATGTAGAAAACTAATCACTTGCCCACTAGAAACTATTTAATAACATACTATCAAACCTTGGATGAGGTTAGCTGGCTACTGAGGTGAGAAAAACTGACTAAAAGACAAAGGTTTTGGAAAAACTTTTTAAAAAATGCAAATTTTGTCAAGAAATTTCTAACATTCGAAAGGTTAAATTGTTGAAAACAAATCCATTGAAACTAACAACCATGCAGTAACTTTTATCAGACCCTGGAATAGGTTTTTCGGTACTTGAGAATGGACAAATACGAAAAATTGACGAAACTTCAGAAAACTTGAAAAAAAAATGCAAATTTTATCAAAAAAGTGCAAAATTTTGAGACATTAAAATGTTGAAAACCAATCCGTTGTTACTAGAAACTATGCAGTGCCCTATTGTCAAACCTCAAAGGAGATTCCTTGGACCTGAAGCTGGAAAAACTCAAAAAATGACAAAAATTTTCAAAAAACTTGAAAAAAACAACTGCAAAAATTAGTATCATTTTGCGTGTTTGTGTTTGTAATACCAAAACATATAGCTCATAAAATAGTCATAAAAGGTTAATTTGTCTCGAAAAAGGCCTTCGTCAAGTTTTAAAAACTTCAACCTAAGACTAATCAAACAAAAACTGAAAAAATCACAAAAAAACATGAAAAGTTGCAGCATTTTGAGCCCAAAAACTCCTAAAAACGACCTTTTAACCTTCAATTAAGGCCATCCCAGCAGCTGTACCACTCTAAGCACTTGAATGACTACTAAAGCCCTCTTTGGGCCCCTAATGAAACTTAATGCCAGGTGGTCTTTACCTGTTTATCCCGTTTTGAAAGATCAAAGTCATTGAAAAATGTGTGAACACATCTTAAAAAAAAACACAGCGCCCCAATACAATTCAAATTCTTTGAATTGTAAAAAGAGGAGCGCTATAATAGCCGGCTGAGAAGATGAGGGCGGCTATTAATTAGGTCAATAAATTAACCTCGGCAACTTAATTGAAGCGCTCGTGTAAAATATTGACTGATGTCAGACGAAGTGCTATTAAACGATTAACGGGTGCTTAACTATCTCGCTACCGGTTTCACTAGGGGATTGTCGTAGCGGACCAATAGGTACTCTCGGGCTTCAATAGATTTCAATCAAGCAAATGTTGGTAGCTAATAAGACTTGTAGTGAAAGAAAGTCTCATTTTAAAACGTCTTTCATTTGACTACATGGCTTTAAGTAAAAACACTGCCACCAATTGAGTTCAACTGCACAAAAATCAGAATAAGAGGACAATTGGACCAAACAAAATCAAAAATCGTTGACGCAAAACCTAATCACAAATTCAAAATTGTAAAACGTTAAAATTGCGTTGAAAACAAAAACTCCCTCACGACACACAAAAACCACAAGCGGGGATTGTCTCCGCGTTCACTAATTCATTAAAACTTACAAATATGATATCTGGGAAAACGATTTACAGTTGAACTCTGTGGATAATCAATTGCAGTTTATCCAGTACTACCACTATTATACAGTGAAACAAAAATTAATACACGTTCAGGAGCTTGACAATCGAGAAAAAAAACTTGACTCATGTCAGGAACTGGAAACATTACCTTTTTTGGTACAGTTCAAACATAGCGGATAAACGTCGGAAGAATTGCTCTCGAACGACCAGTGGAGCTCAAATTTTTTGCGACTTGCTGCTTCAGTCAGGGGTGGGGTGGCGTTGACGCGCTCTATGCACATCGGGATTGAAACAGAAAAAGAAGAAAGAAAAAATTGACAGACCTTTTTCTGGTTTTTTTTTCAGTGCCAAAAAGTATTTTAATTAGGCGTGTGTGGTTTCCGTTAGATTCTAAAACTATACTTAGTCTAGCTTCTAAGCTTAAAGCTAATAAGCTTCTTACCAATGTCAGCTAGCAAACACTCTAATGAATTTTATAGCCTTATTCTCAATGACTTAATGACCACGCTTTATCGGTTTGTCCAGTCTATTTTGCATTTCCTCTTTTGACCTTGACAGTATTCACCAAATAACGCAATTGATAGCGTGAAAGAATTTAAAATCTATTCAGTTGAAACAGTGATTGAGGTAAGTCAGAAGTCAGGCGTGAAAATTGTGACTTATGTAGAACAAAAAACTTGATGAAAAGGTAAAGCAATTTTTATAAATACATAGCTGGACAAATCCCGATCTACAATCCAAAAAAATGAAGGAAAAACTGAGACCTAATGTACCTGAGCAGCAGATTAATTGAACAATTTCAGCCAAAAGTACGAAATCTCAAAAGTTGAAAAACTAAAAAGTCAAACAAACTAAATCAAAAAAGCATCATTGCTAAATTTCATGACACTTTTACCTTGATGTCCCAATATGATACAATTCAATATACTCATTAACTCATGAACAAGCCTTGTCAGAGGTTTATTTACCACTAAAGGTAGATAAACTCGAGAAATACGAAAAATGATTAAGAAGGATTAAAAAAAGGAAAATTTAAAGAACCTTTCTGTTTTGCAGAAATAGCTCATAGTCATTTTTGGCTCTGGAGTTCTGTCTTGTAACCCATCCGTAAGATTTAAAAAGGTTTCGTCGGCCAGTAAAGATCGTTTAACTCAGTGATGACAAAAAATTAAAAATATAAACAATTGCAAAATTAAAAAAAATGCTTAAAGTGCTGATGCTAATATCTTCAGAACCAATTCATTGTCTCCAGAGGCTATCCAGTACCCATATTCCAAGTCTTAAATAGTTTCACTGGCTCAAAAAAATCGATAAATTTTGAACATGATAATAATTTTCAGAAAATATAAAAATTAATTTTTTCCGAAAAATTGCAAAAACTCGAGTTAAAATAAGATAACAAACCCATTATCTCTAGGAACTATGCAGTAACTTATTACTGAACCCTAAAGGAGGTACTTGGGCCCATTGTGCCGGAAAACTCAAAAAATCCACACATTTTCAAAAAAAAAATTGTAGGTTTTATTTAAAAAAAACTGCTTAAAATCGTACTAATAAAACAATGAAAGATATTTCTCGGCCAATAAAAATTATACTTTAACAAACTAGCGAACACTATAGTAGGTTCCAAGACCATTGGGGAAAGGGATCCTAAATTTTAAGGAATTTAAAAAGTTTGCAAATTTTTTAAAAGAATTTGCTAAAGTTTGTGATATTGAAATCTTGAAAAACATTGATAAAACCCTAGGCGATAGACCCGTGGCCCTTGTGGCTATAAGAACTTATAAAATGCCAAATTTTCAAAAAATTGCAAGTTTTTTTCTTAAAAAATGCTAAAATTTGTGATAGTAAAATATTGAAAACAATTCTATGGCCCATAAAAATTGCTTCCGTTAACTCAAGCCCCTGAGTAGATTTTTGGCTCCGGGACTTGCAAAAAAACTTAAAAAATGACAATAAATATCAAAAAACTTGAAAAAAAATTGCAAGTTTTTTCAAAAAATTGCTAAAACTCGTGATGTTAGAATGTTGTAAACCAATACATTACCACTAGAAACTATTCAGTAACCTATTATCAAGTCTTTGATGAGATTCCGTAATACTTAGGGCTGACAAAATTCAAAAAAATTGCAAAAAGTTTTTTAAAAGTTTGAAAATTTTATAAATTAGTATAAATTGGCGTGTTTATGTTTGAAGTTCCAAAACATTTAGCTCATAAAATGGCCATAAAAAGTAATAATGTCTTGCAAAAGACCTTTACCAACTTTTACAAAGCTCAATTGTAGACTGGTTCAACACAAAACTCCAAAATTGATGAAAAAACAAGAAAAAACGCAACATTTTGCGCTCAAAAACTCCTAAAAAGACCTTTTAACCATGCATACATCTTTCCCACTAACTTCACCGCTCTAAGCGCCCGAGGTATTACTAAATGCGGCTAAGAGCCTCTAATAAAATTTGATGTGCTCTACCTGTTTGTCCCGTTTTGAAAGCTCAAAGTCATGGAAAAAGGTGTGAAAACATCTTACAAAATTTTTTTAAAAACATAGCAGGACAAGTCCCGATCTACAATTCGAATAATTTTCAAACAATTAATAGACCTAAACCGAACTATGAGTGAATTGGGAAAACCATTTCCGAAAAATCAGATCACAAAATTTAAAAAAAAACTCAAATCAATATCAAAAAGCGGCATGGGAACAAAAAACCAATAGCGATAACGAGAAATTCAGTTCAAACTGAAAACTACGCCGAATGAACTAAGTATCGATTGGGAAAACCATTTAGAAACAAATCCAATGCAAAAATCGAAAAAAACGGTAAACATCGAAGTGAAATTGCTGCATATGAACAAAAAACCGCTAGAGAGAAAGCGAATTTTTGTTCAAACACCGCTTACTCTCTCTACTTTTAAAATTATAGTAAAAAAAAATTCGCGCCGCAAAACTACTCGTATTTATGCTCCACCTCATGTTTCGGCGTGACCAAAATCACTCTTCCAATTTGACTTCAAAAGTCATGAAAATGTGTGAATAGATCCTTAAAAAAAGACAGCGCCCCAATACAATTCGAATTCTTTGAAAAAAGACAGAGCACCAACGCAGTCCTTTTCTTGGTTTGTAAAAAAGAGAGCGCCTAAGTAATAGCCGTTGAGAGGCTGACGGCGGCTATTAAAAACTAAAGTGAAAAGAAAACGCCAGTTTCGCCGCCTTTTTCATTTGGCTTTTATTAGTGAACCGCCGACACTTGAGCTCAGCTGCTGACACTTGTGGATAGGAGAGAACGTTAGATCACGTAAAACCATAAAGTCAAGGGCGCAAAAGTCACTTGGAAACTCGAATTGCTTAAAAAGACGAACACGTTTACTATAACTAATTCAAAGCTCGTTCGAGAGCAATTAACAAGATCTTTATAAGCTCTTAGCAGGATACGCCAACACCAAGAAATTTTCTGGATACGAAATGGAAGAATCTTGATAATTCTTGACACTCATTTTCCACCGCTAGGACCTTTTTGCAACTTGTCCATGGGGCGATAATTAAAAAAAGACGAAAATAATTTTGACTTGAAAAGCTTTCCTGCACTCTTTGCACAACTTTATTGCTTGTTCTTTTCATGGTTTTCTTGTTAGAAATTTTAATTATTTTTTTTCGAATGCCAAAAGTTGTTGACAAGTCTTGGTGCAATGGCAGATGGTGTCGTGCCTCTATATCTTATCAAGTTCTTCTTATTTTTGTCTTTGGGGCAAAGAACTTTCAAGGTCTTACCACGATTTGTCATATCTTATAATGCATTCAAATTGTTGAAGATACTTCAAGTTTAGTTCTTGAGTATCGTGGGTTTGACTTTTTCCTCCGAAAAGCAGGTTTTATTTTTTGATCTGGTGAGTTCAAACAAAGCTCTAGGCTCACTGAAAACTCATGAAAGCGAACATCCGCTAAACTCTTAGATATAGATCGACGTCTCAACTAGAGAGTATTTGAGCCTCAAGATATCAATACATCCAATCCGGGCGATTGAATAGATTTTTGTAAGAATTGTGGCGAATGCAAATGCAGTGACAATTAAAATTTCACCGCTAAATTTAATCCAGTTCTTACAAAAATTCACCGCTTTCACCGTTAAATGATGTGAGCGCATTGCGGTTAAAAAATAATAATTTCCACTGATAGTCAGCGCCAATCTTACATTAATTCTCTGAAAAACCTCGCCCTAGTCTAGACCTCGGCTTATGAAAAGACTTCAAAAGTCTGGGTCTAGGAAATAAACCCCCACGGAAAAAACCCACTTAAATTTAGATAGGAAATAAACCCTCACGGAAAAAACCCACTTAAATTTAGATAGGAAATAAACCCTCACAGAAAAAACCCACTTAAATTTAGATAGGAAATAAACCCTCACGGAAAAAAACTCCCGCGGAAATAAACCCCCCACGGAAATAACCCCCCATTGAAATTGAATTTCGGTCGTGATATTTTGTTCGGTTGTGATAGATTCATATCAAGTCCCACGGGCAGCTGAGGCATAGCTATGGCCCGTGAGGCATGGCCAAACGCGCTAAATGCGCAGCTGTTTAATAGTAAAGAGGGTGTTTATTTTCGTGGGGGTTTAATTCCGCGGGGGCAAAAGTCTAGTGGTGGGCAATGTTGATTATAAATACACGGTCTAGCTTCACAGTTATAGCCGAGCTAAAGATGTTTTATGGGTCGAGCATGACTCTATCATAAACCTCCATCATTCTGGTGGTTTCTCTGATGATCCGGAGAGCACACCCCTCTGTGAGTCTGCCCTCCATCTTCATGTGGTTCTTCAGCAGACCCAGTCTCGGTAGACCTCTCTTGTCAAACAGGGTCTTCTCAGTCACCCGGTTCCGCGGAATCCTCTTATTACTACCTTTAATAACAAAACATCAAAACCACGTTTATAATATCTTTGTGAATGCTTCTTTGTACGCGTGGGCACGGAAACACGTGAACATCTTCGAATACTTATTCATATATACTCTAGCAGAGAAGCAGTTAAATATTAGAACTTGTTAAGTTAAGATGTAAACTGTGATTCATAAGTTCTGCATAAGGTTAGAAGTAAATATTTGGTGTTTAATCTCTGTCACCCAATTGCGCTCTTGTTGCTCTGCAAAATTTAAAACTTAACTCATTCAACAGGAAAATGTATTTTTATGAATGTATAGTTATATGCGCCCGATTAGCGTGTGTGTGTGTGTGTGGGGGGGGGGGGGGGGCTGCTAATCGCGCGCATATATATGATCGTATAATGATCGTATTACCCCACGATCGTTATAGCGATCGCGAAGTTCTCAAACTCCGAGGCAAAGTCGAGTTGTTGAGTAACTCTGAGAACGCGATAATAACCTTGTAGTAATATTTGTTAATCTACCCACATTGCGATAACAACATTTGTATAAAATACCAAAGAAGAAACTTCTTAATGACTAAAAGATAGAGAAAAACGGCTGTGTTGGTATCTTCAATATAAAGTATCAATACAAATATAGTCTACCCCCAAAACGTCTATCGATACAAAGAATACTAAAGAACAACTTCTTTGGTCTATTAGCTTCTTTGGAATACAAAAGACTCAATTTAGATGGTCATGAAAGCTGTATTGCACATTTGCGAGCAACGAACACCCGATTGTGCACTTTAAAATACTGCGTTAGAGGAATGAAGCAATTGCTTCAATAAAACATCGACAAAAAATAATGTTCACAACTTATCTGAAACTTTTTATTTCTGCACAAAAAAAGTTGATCACAAAAAGTTTTGTTAATTTCTTCCAATAAACATCAAGATAATTTGCAAAATGGTACAGGGGTGAAGTGAAGTAAATTTTAAAATTTTTTTCAATAATTAAATTCGAAAACACATACAGATATAGTCATTTAGGGACTTCGACACTAAATTAGTAGTAAAACCATGCTTAAAAGCTTAAAACTTTATTCATGTTTTTTATGTACAGCGTTAACATTTACAATGTGAAACAAATTGAAAATCAAATGTTTTCAACGTCATCTGGTATATCCAATAATTTTGGAACCTTTAAGAAATCATTCCGAAAATATTAGTTCAACAATTTTTTTTTCATGTAAGGTCTCAATGTCGTTGTAAGTTCTAATATTAGAGGGCAGACAGACTACCAAAAACGGGAATAGGATGGGCAAAAAAGACTCTGCTGAAGACTTATTGTTCTTTTTCATATCATACAACAGTTTTTCTAACCTTCGATGTTATATTATTTTCAAAATATAAAGGAAATCGTTTTCATGGGATTCATTGCTGAGGAAACGCCAAAAATTGCACTAAGGAATTTTCAGAGAAATGAACTTGGCAAAATTCGAATAGATTTTTGAGATCTATGGACCGCTCGTACCATCTTTTTAAGGAAAAAAAGCAAGTTTCATTCCTCATTGTAATTGTTTGTCTAATGTTGCCATATAGTTTTAAAGATGTTCGTCAAGTCATGAGTTTTTCGTTCGCCTTAGAACACGTATTAATAATTGGAGGTACCTAAAGTTAATTAAGACTGCAGTTTCAGCAAATAAATGTTGTTCTCCGACTAAAAGTTCAAATTCAAAATTATCTTTTATTCACACGATGACAGTTTATAAATTGGTTAAACATTAATAACACTCAATTTGGTAAAGACTGGTTCTGATTTTCCGTTTTTGGCTCACTTTAAAAGTAAAACAGTCTGGGATACCATTTGGGATTTTGACAATTTTTAAACAAATATTTTTGTTTAGAGAGACCTTTTGACCAAAATTTCTCTAACACTTTTAACCAGATCAATCGTTGCCATTTTTTATAAATGAAAAGAATACAAACTAATTTAAAGTTGCATTTTGGTAGATTTCTTGCAGGAAAGAAAATGAAGCTGGCGCCCAAGCAACAAACTCTGGAGTAATAATAATTTGTGTTCCAGGAAACAATTTTTCTCAGTACAACGTCTAAAAACTTGGCACTTGAAAATAAAGGATTTGTCTTTTATATTTAGCACTGCTCACAAATTGATATTCATGAGCTTATATTTAGCACTGTTAATAAGCTGATATTTAACAGCTTACAACATTTTGGCACAACAGTATTGGTAAGACATCTGGACGCAAGTTTTTTTATCAATTTTGGAACTGCAAATGTAACTCCCCTTTTGTTTTGGTTTTCGGCAATTAGGGAACATATTTTTTGTGGTTGCCGAAAGAAACCTGCATCCAAAAATTTAGCCACTAACAATCGACACATTTTTGATTGTTTTGTTTGATTACCTTTAGTTCGCCCTTAGATGCAAATGATATGACAAAATTGAAATTATGACCACTTACAAAATCAACCGCGTACTTCGGGATTGTTTATTTTCGTTCAGATGAGAGTTGTAATCGAACTACAGGGGTCAATAAGAATACCATCAAAATTCACTTTTGTCATTTTGTGATATTGTAACTGTGATCAAAATGTAACCGTTAGATCATACTTAACCATAGGACCAAACAGCAACGTAGTATTAGGAAATATATACAACTTTGAAATCCAAACATTTCATCTCACTCATGCTTGGCTCAAAAATGAGGTTAACCCAACCCGACCAAACCATTTTTCAAAGTTTCGAAACTAACTAAAATGCGTTAGACCGAAACATCAATTAGTCTGAAATTTGAAGGTCTAAAATCAGACGGTCATTCTCGTGAGTAGTATGGTAATCCGCCATATGACTGTAGGGGGGGGGGGTTCGACCCCCCCCCCCCTACAAGACTTTATACCTTTGAAAAACTGAATTTCCCGTCAAAGTTTTTTGTTCTAGTGAAAAGGCGGATTACCATACTTGTATTTTTTAGGAAAGTTTTATGTGGGTATTCATATAAGCGTATGTTGGAATTGTTTAAACTTGTCAAGTTTTGTTGGCTGTATATAGAATTAGGTGTTAGCTAAGTTTTGGACTTTCGCTAAATGTTTTTGGTGTTTGGTGAAAACATAAAAAATCCAATATAAGACACCAGAGGCCTAAAATTGTCAAAAATTTCAAAAATTTTTTCGAAAATTTTTCAAAGTTTTTCAAAGTCCTAAAATGGTCTGGATTGGATTTTGCGCTATGGAAGAGCACTCAAAAATGATTTTTTGTTGACTTCACTTTTTTTCACCTCCACAGTATGCGGGTCGAAATATAGAAAAATTTCAATTTTTTGAGAAAAAGATTCCAAACTTTTTTGAAGTCCTAAAATGGTCTGAAATGGATTTTGCGTTACGAAAGAGCATTTAAAACTGATTTTTTGTTGACTTGAAAATTTTCTCAGATAAGGTCTCGACTATAAAAGATAGAAAAATTTTTGTTGACTTGATTATTTTCGTACATAAAAGCAACTTTTGTTCATTTATTTAGTTCTCTGTTTGAGAATCAACATGACAACCATAGCGACCATAGATTTGAGAAACATTCATGAAATTTGCAAACAAATAGAAGTTGACTACCCAGAATATAGTGAACGATTTGTATTCTTTTTGGCAGCTTGTCATTATCTGGACCCAGACATTAACTTGGAAATAGTTCTCAATTTGTCCAATCACAAATGCTTATATTGGTCACATGACTGGTCTAACGTTTTGTCTTTTCGTGAAAACGTTTAAGAGGAATTTTTTTACTTTGCTGGAATTTTGAATTCTGAAGTTGTTGTCTTAGATTTTGAAGTTTGTCGTCACAAAAAGACCGGTTTTATAAATAAAGAGTTATCGATTTGCTCAAACAATTATTCAGACACAATCTTTTTTCTTCCACCACTGCCATACAATTCTCTTTCTGCTAGTGAGAGGAAATCTCATCAGTGGGTTAGTAGGTTCTTACACGGTTTATCTTGGAGCACTGGAAGTTATCCTTACTAGTTTCTATCCCAAATCTTTATCGCAATTAAACTTCGTTTTCCATCCGGAAAGTTTTATGCAAAAGGAAAAGAGAAATCGGAATTACTGCAAACCCTACTTCAGAAGGAAGTTGTAGATTTGGACAATCTTTTATGCCCCAAAGTTGAAGAAATTTCTCATCCGATTCAACATTTTTTATTTGTGCTTTACACGCTTTAAACTTACCCGAGAAACAAAAGAAAAAACATTGTGCTGAAAAGCAGAGTTGTATTTCTATTGGCTAACACTGCCCACCAATGAGCCGTCGAGTGGAGAAGGTAGCTCCTCCAGTTCTTCAAGTGAATTTATCTCCAAGTTTGACAGTATGCAGTTGCATAACGAATGATAATCAAATAACTCTATCTTTCGTCAAAGATGAAAAAATAGAATCACGGGGGCAATCTATTCTGAGGAAACAACAAATTCTTTGCAATATAGCTGAGGTTGAGACGCTGAGGAAATATCTTTCACTGCTCGAATATTTTCAAATGTACCATGTCTTTACAAGAGAAAATGAAAAGACTGAAACTAACCCCTTTACCTATTCACAAGTCGCCAGCACCCGTTCAAGTGACCCTGGACGACGAAAGTCTCCCTGATGAAATCAAGCAGGTGGTCAGTAAAGGAAACGTGGAGTCAGTTGTCTACTACGCAAGGGAGTATGGCAAGCAATCGAACTACAAAATGACTTACAAGAAGGACGACAAAGACTTTATATATACTACATATGAATTTTTTATGGTTGAGAGAGTTACTAACAAAATAATGAGCTAACACAAAAACTGATGTTTTAATTCATTTTTGATCAAAACATCTTTTAAAATGAGTGATAAGGAAGACCAGACAGATTCCCCTGCTTGAATAGATTTGAATGATTTAGTTTTCAATGAAGAAAGTCAAGAGAGACGCTCATGGAATTTTTGTAATTCTAGTCTACCACGATCAGAAGTAGTGTATTTTACTCAAATCGTAATAAGACTGTTTTTTATGGTGTGTGTCTTTGATCAAACTTGTGTTTTTTCATCTTGATTGTGAAGAATCAACATTTTGGTTTCCATTGCTTTCATGCACGCGTTTCCTAATCCGAAGCTATGAACAAGATAATTTCAACAAGCGATAGACTATTCATGGCTGTTTGTGGGCCGTCATGCTGTGGCAAAACTGAGCTCATATTTCAAATGTTACTGAGAAACACCTTTTATCCAAAATTTAAATCTATTTACTACTTTTATCAACATGAGCAACCAAAGTTCAGCTCTATAGAGCGTAACTTGAACATTTTTTTCACAAAGTTTTCTGAATTTGATTTCATTTCACTGCTGGAAAACTGTCTGCTTGTTTTTGACGATTCTTGCGAGGAAATTGTCAATGACAAAAAACTTTCGAAACTCGCAACTGCTGGACGTCATAGAAATATTAGCGTCATTTACGTTAAGCATAACTTATTCCAACAGAGTAAATGGTCAAGAACAATTGATCTCAACACGACCCACATCATTTTGTTCAAATCACCTAGAGACATACAGCAGATCATCTATATTGGTAAACATTTAAACAACACAAGTTTTTTAAAAGAAAGCTACGAATTAGCATCAAAATTACCCTTTGGACACTTACTCATCGACTTGGATGCAAAAACTTCAGACTCCTTGCGTTATTGTTCAAATATTGTACAACCAGGTCCAACAATTTTTTATCTACCTTCCTCCAAAGCGGTTATAACTAATTTGACAGTTGAGAGAGAAAGAGTTATGTATGCTAAAGCAAATGCTCGGGCTGTCTGATAGTAATATCAGGAAGTTCCTCAAAGAAGCACCAAATAGTTTTATAAATTTTCTGTGCGACTGTCTGCTCAATGTAATCAAGGGCAAAGTTCCAGTCAACAAACAGTTACAAACTAAACAAGATGACTCATTTCAACAGTTATTATCAAAGGAAACAAGTCTGAAGAAAAAGCGATTTATTTTAGCAAGAAAATCAGAACTTATCAAGGCAATAGGCTTCTCGTGTTATCTTTACTTAAAAGTCGAATAATGCATGCAGAAGAATTTATTTTGATCCCCAAGAGGTTGTTCATATCGAAAAATCCAGCCAAGGAAGAAATTTTTGATAATCCAATATATCAACAAAAAGCCACTCAGTTATCGCTCCTACAAAGGTCTAATCCAAATTTTGAGCAGAGCAGTGGAAAAAAAGATGCCGACACAACACTGATAGACTGATCACGAGAACAAGGAGTACGGGTGATGGAACAAGTGATCCAGATGATGTAAAATCGGAATCATTTGTTAGTGATGACAGTGAAATCGAACCTGTAGTGAAAAAACGGAAAGATTCAGCCTTTGACACAATAATGCTAGAACTAAAACTAATGGATGAAAATAAAACAAAAAGAGCAGCAATTATCTTGAAAAAAATTTTTGATTCCAATACTGTTTCTATTAGTGAAGAGAATAATGTTCTACATATTGAAGATGAACCTCAAGGAGTGAAGGTGTCAAATTTCTTGTACAATTTACAACAACCTACTAAAAATATTGACGTGCAAAAGTATTCCAGAATTTTGAGTGAACTTGATATAGCAGCGCACTTGGTTTACAGAACTCATGCAAAAAAAGTACTCGATGAGTTTTACAGCGAAGCAGAGGAAGAGCAACCGACTCGAAAACAAAAGAAGCAGCAGCAGCAACAAAAACAACCAAGAGGAGGATCTGAAACAAAAGAAAAAAGCAAAACCAAAAGTCGATGAGAGCAAAAAGAAGACAGACGAAGACACGAGTAGAAAAGACTGGGCTTTCTATAGATGATGCGAAGAAACTTGACAACCTCTATTTAAAAGGACCTGCGTCATTTGGAAACGCAAAAAGACCGCAAATTATCAATGAAAAAAGTAAAAATGTATCTGGAAACGAAACCATCATTCAGCAAATATCGTTCACGTCGCCTCAAATTTCCAAGGCTTAAAGTAATTGTTAACGAACTAAATGAGATCTGGTTCGTAGATCTAGCCTTGGTTGATAAACTTGCAAAGTACAACAGTGGCGTAAAACACCTTCTTGTTGTAGTTGACTGTCTGTCAAGATATCTCAGGGTTGAACCACTGAAAACAAAATAAGCTACAAAAACTGCAGAAGCTTTCAGAAAGATGATCAAAAATAAGCAACCCAAAAAAGTTTGGGTCGATGATGGCACAGAGTTCCTCGGTGCTTTCAAAGACCTTTGCTACAAACGCGGAATTCATTTGTACAGTACGCTCAGTGAGAAAAAGTCTGCTTTTGCTGAAATAAATATATGTTCCCTCAAGAAAATAATATACAGATATTTAGAAGAAAAATGGACCTATTCATATCTAGATAAACTGGATTTGTTTGTTAAAACTATCAATTCTAGAGTTAATCGAACAATCAAACTTGCTCCAAACAAAGTCACAAGAAAAGACGTTCCGCGGCTTGTATCGTTGATTGCGAATGCAAAATTTTCTCAAAAACCAAAATTTTTGTTGGTGATCTTGTACGAATTCTGAAAAAAGAGGAGACCTTTGGAAAGGGTTACAAACAGTCTTTTACAGACGAGATATTTGAAATTTCGTCTATCCCAACATTGAACTCTCCAACGTATTCTCTCAGTGATACCGATAAGGAAATTATTCAGGGTAAATTCTATCAACCCGAACTCCAATTAGTACGAGAATCTCCTGTGCTAAATGGCAAGTAAACGTTTTGAAGATGAAATTACGGTACTTGTAATCTCCTCTGCCTCAATGGACATCTTCGATCAAAACACATTGGCTTCATTCAGAAATTTTTTCAATGATATAATACAACTGTCGGGAGACTGGAGAGTAGCTTTAAGTGAAATTATTTTTCCAACTAACATAGAACAAATCACAAACGCGGTCCTAACTTCTTACAGTTTAGGTGGTTTAGAAGATCACCAACGGAATAGCTCTGGAGCCAATGCCATATCACGTCCATACAACAGTTAGCGATTGGCTTTCATGCCAGGAGAATTGACAGTGTCACATTACTGTGTCACAGTTGTTAGCTACCACTAAAAGAACTGTTGGTTTGCCAAATTTCTCATTCAGAGAAATTAAAAGTTCCGGTAAATTTGAAATTGTCTTTGGAAAATACGAGGGAATTACCTTTCCAGGCGATGAAAGTCCGAGCATTTTTGGTTTCAAGGGCGTCCCTGATGGACGAGGAACACACATTGGTTATAAAATGGACACAACTGCAAACAAACTGATGAAAAAAGATGATAGCAAGGCTTTTATGGGGGACTTTCCAGCTGATCTTTGTGCCGGGAAACATTTGATATTCATTTATACAAACATTATTGAGTATCAATACGACGGCGATGCAAAGGCACTTTTACTACGAGTCATTGATTCAAAACAACGGTTGAAAAACGGTAGCGTTTGCGAGCTTGAACCAACACGCAGAATAGTTTTTTCGAATTTGGATTACAAAAAACTTCTTTAAAATACGATTCAATCAATTTCTTTAGAACTACGCACCAAGACAGGTCAATTAGTCCCCTTTTCAGGGACCGGTAAAGTCATTCTGACAATACAATTCAAAAAAATTGGCGAGTAAAAGCAATGGAATCATACTATACCAATCAAGCATCTGCATTGCCTTATTTTTCGGGACACTATAGACAAAGAGGTAGCGGCTTTGGAGCTTTAGCCAGTGGTATTGGAAGAATCGCTCTACCTCTTGCAAGAAAATTTATTATACCAGCAGCAAAACGTTTTTGAAAAAAACTTCTGTTACAGAGAGTGTCAGAGTTAATGGACGTTGTCAGTAAAAAAAATCACCTAAGCAGGCGCTGAAGAACACGATATCAAATACGGTCAAAAAGCAAGCAGGAGGCTCATTGGCTCTGCGAATGAGACAAAAACGAATGAATCGTAGAGGATCCAAACGGTCAGGTTCAAAAGCGAGAAAAGGTAGCAAAAAAAGAAAGGTAGTCATTCCAAAACACAAACAGCCAAAGAGAAGTCGGTCGGATTTCTTTGCCAAAGTTAAAGATGATCGGTAATATGTTACCAACAAAGGCAACACATAGTTCCTGTGGTTTACATGAAAAACCAGCGCTTCTTGTAATTTTTGATGGGAGCTTTTGTCAAAAATTAGGACCTGTTTACAGTCCTAATGGACCCATGCTTGAGTTTGAGTTTGCTGGAGACAGAAATAATTATATTCATTTGCAAAAAATTTTCCTTGAATTTAAATGCAAGATAGTTCAGACATCTGAAGCTGATTTAAAATATGATGCTGGAGCTGCAGCGGATGTAACCAAAACATACGCTCCTTACTTTTGTAATAATGTTTTACATTCACTCTTTTCTGACTGCACAGTATCAGCCAACGGATTAGAAGTTTCAAATGCAAATGGAAATTATGCTCACAAAAGTTTCATTGAAACCGAATATTCTCACAACAAGGATGCAAAGGCTACTTGGTTGGCTTGTCAAGGTTTTTCGTACGAGGATAATCCTAGAGCGATAACAACAGCTGAAGTTAACAGACGAAACGCTTTGGTTAGACAATCTGCCAAACGTACATTTTATGGAAAAGTGGCAGTAGATTTTTTTACATGCGATCGTCATCTTTTGAGTGGAGTCACTCTGCGAATTTCGTTTCGACAATCAATAGATGATTTTGTTATAATTTCTGACGATACTGGAAAATCATACAAGGTTAAAATTATTGAAGCTAATTTTAATTTGTATGTGAGAAAAATGACACTGAGCGATGACGTGGTCTCTGCAATTGAAAAAACTTTACTATCAAGTCCAGCGTCCTATCCTTACTTAGAAACTATAAATAAAACGTTTTTGCTTCCACTGGTTTGCAAAATTGGAAACAGGAAGATGTATTTAGCAGGGAGCCCATTCGACGTCTTGCTATTTGTCTTAACACAAATGAAGCCTTCTTAGGAAGCAAACAACTCAAACCTTTTCACTTTCATAAATTTAATCTGGAGCAGATTTGTGTTTATCGAAATGGACTCCCTGTTGCTGACAGCCCCATAATGACAACTGACGTAAAACGCTTGTACTTCAACATAATGTCAGATTTAGCCTATATCGATAACGGGCCCGGAATTAGTTTGTCTGAATACCCCAATCATTTCATTATGGTGCTTGATCTCACCAGCAATCAGCAGGCTTAACATTATTTTATTCATCCTGAATTACAAATTGTTCAACTTCAATTGAACTTAAATTTTCAGCAGCATTACCCAACAATATAGAAATTTTAATTTTTTGGGAAAAAGCAAGCACTATCTTCGTCGATGCTGCCCGAAGAGTTTCAAAAAATCATATTCCTACAAACTGATAGATGAAGATTAAATAAACAACCTTGTTCAAGCATGTAATCTTTTGAAATACAAGCTCCGAGGTGTATTCGCAGCTGACAACTTCCCTGTTAATCTATCTCACAATAGTTACATCATAGTGAAAGTATCAACCTCTCAGTCAATTGGAACACATCGGACACTTTTTTGTCGGAGAAATGGAAAATATATTTCTGGTGATCCACTCGGACAAAACTTAGCTTCAGACAAAAATTTACATAATAGACTTGCTTCCTCTGCTGATAATATTCAAACTGTGTTTGAATTGCTTAGAAACCAACCAATTCAAAAACCAAACTCAATATTGTGTGGCTTATTTTGCATTTATATTGCTCATTAACTGTTTGAAGAAAAAGAATTCGTAAAGATGAGTGATGTTGATTTGATACGTTTTGCGCTTCATATGATGCTCTAACATTACTAACTTTTGCATCGAAATAAATTTTTTTTCAAAATTTTATTTTTTCTTCAAAAACTAAGCGTACTCACAAAACTTCATTATCAATATCCAATTTCCCATAACCACTCATAAAAAGATCCAGTTTTTGATAGAAAGCACCTGCATGAGGACCATACAAAAAGTTTTCAAATCTCTTTAGAGTTTCAGTTGATAACCAATCAGATTGCATTTGCTGATTCAATGTTTTCTCAGCATTTTCCAGAGATTTGTAGGCAACAATACCATTTTGACAGTGATATTTGCTCGGAGCATTGCTCAAGTTTGGTAATCGCTTCTGAGTTGCCGTTGCGTCTCCTTTTGTTAGTGGTGCTGAACCGTTGTATTCCACAGCTAGTTTGAGTTTTTCAATAACCTCTCCAGTTACCTCAACTGTGGCTCCGTTTGAAAAAAAAATTGAAGGTTGTATACAAACAAGGAACTGCATAAAGCTTATTCGCTTCAATAATTCCGTAGAAACGTCAGACATATCAAACAACACATGATAAGGGTTAGAGGGTAACACTTCACAATAGCCGTTTTCAAATTGCATGCACACAGCGTAATTCTTGGCAAATAATGAAGAAGGTTTCTCATCTGAAACGAAAAACCTGAAATTTTTTTGAAATTGTTGAAAGTAAGCAGGTGAGTGCTCATACATAGCTCCCAAAATTTTGTCAAAGCGGTTCTTTTATTCAGATATTTCGTGGTCGTCGTCTTTTTGCTTCAGTTTTGTTTCTTTGCTGGCGTTGCTTTAGCTGTTATATCAGTATCATTAAAATTGCTAGCGGTGGATCGAATCTTTGGAGATTTTTTCATCAGCTTTTCAAACTCTTCAAGTGTTAGTGTAATTCTTTGTTGAAATTCATAGTCATGTTCAGCTTTTTTGAATAATTTTAAAAAGACGTAACTCTTTTCATAAGATTTAATCGTTGCTCTAACCAAACGTTTTTCACTTTTAGAAACGTCGAAATGAGCGTCTCCAAACTCGGCGTCTTTCTCAGCTGTAAATGGCATCGTACAATTCTTTTCTCAACTTATTGAGTCAAACTGTTTTACTTTGAAAATGAAATAACAATGAATTCTCTGGAAATGAAATTTGAACACACACACACGTGCGAGCTAAATATAGAATTCTTCAACTGATAAGATTAATGTGTAAAATATAAGGTTTAACTATTTGTTAGCTGTATGTTTAGCTACATGGTTAGCTAACAGAAACAGTAATTGTACACTACCATGTGTCAAACACTTGTAGCTCTACAGTATTTCCAACAAACAACGAGATTGAATAGAACACACACACACACATTCTTCAACTGATAAGAATAATGTGTAAAATACAGCGTTTACATACATGGTATCTGCGTGATTAGCTACATGTTTAGCAACCAGGAACAGTAATTCCAAACTGCAATGTGTCAAACATATATCTCTATAGTATTTCCAACAAAACAACGAGATTGTCAGTGCATTCTGTGTTATTTTCTCGCTTGAAACTAACGCCTGAAATCCATAGTTTTACGATTGCTGAATACATAAAAGAAAATTAGAATGTAGAATTATTTGTGACTCTGGGTGTGTTGATAGACATTTGTTTTTAAAAGTGTGCTAAACTGTGAGCCAAACCTCTTCCAGTTTAACATTTTGAACAACGTACCTACTTGCTGAAATACTGTTGTATATTCAAGATCACGCTAGAAACACTCTAAATAATTACCTCTTTGTAAATTAAAAGTACGTTCATTGACGGCTTCAAGTTTTATTCCAAAAATATTCAAGTTTACAGAAATATTACTCAACTTCAGTTTTTAAATAAAATTTCTTTTTGTTTTCGTTTGAACTTAAACACAATCTCATTTTATCTCCTTTTTTCTTTAGTGTTTCTCAATGTCTTACCATATTTTATCAGAAACAGAAAACTCATTCGAACGCACAACCGTTTACCAAACAATGCATGAAAACTTAGTTGTGATCGTACAACAAAAACGTTTAAACGAAAAAGAGGACTGGACAACGAAAGATCATTGTATGATACCAAAAATTTTTGAGGATTTCATAGCTCAGTTGTCAGACAAACCTCAGTCAACCAGTCTGGGTTTCATTACATCAGGGGTTTTTATACCACCTTCAACACTCTCTGACCCTCTGCATACTTACGATATATCAAATCTACCAGTGGGAACAAAGAAAATTATTTATAAAAACGATTGCGACTAGGTTCTTTTCTATGAAAATCAGCTCGGTGTTTTGCAAGAGTGTGACAACTTAGCAGATCTTTGGGGGCTTCCCAAATCTCCAGAATCACCCATGAATCCGTCTCCTTTCTGTACTCCTACTGCAGACCCCAGCCCCATGTTGAGCGCAGACAGCACACAACCAAGCCCATCTATTTTCTCAAGTTTGAAAAACAACAATTTGTGGATCAACTTTGACAGCTCACAAAATGTAAGCGATACTCTACTGCGCAACCTATCTGGAGACAATTATGAAACTCCTCCACAGGACGCCGAAAACCAAGGTCATGAAGTCACTCTGACCAAAAAATTCTCAAAAACGCTTGAGAACATAGAAAACCCTTCTGTTGTGAATGCTCCGAAAAAGGGGAAAATTTCCGCAATGCGAGAACTCTTTGACCAATCTGAATAAATACTTTTTCTTGAAGTGAATATAAAAAGTTTGTAAAAACAGTCCTTTAACAGTGTTCTTTATCTTTCACGGCTTGTTTCTAACATTTGAATTTCTAAAATAGTTTTCATTTCTTCATAATTTAAACTTTATTAGATAGTCTTTTCGACTAAGAAAACATAAAAAAATTAACAAAAAAACAAATTTTGCTTTTGAAGCACTGAGAAATTTTGTACCATTTTTAGAGGTGAAAACTATATGGGGGGGAGCACTGCTTAAAGGTAAACACGAGAATATCACATTGCAATTTTTTCAATGTCTAATAAACCTAAGTTTCTAGGATTTTTTTTCTTGAAAAAAAATTGTGTATAGAAAACAAATGATAAAAAACATTTGTGAATAATTTTCTAATATAATCTCAACTTTTGAAGCATACTATGGAAGCAGTTGAACCAAAAGTAAGGGTTCATCCAAAAATTTCGAAGACACCGCTAAAAACATTTTGAAGTTACAATAAATTTTTGAACAAAATTTCAAAAAAATAAAAAAAAAATTTTTAGCAGATTTTTCTTCTAAACTCTGAAACCTGATTAACTATTTTGGATTCTCCAGCCTGAATGGAAAAAAGAATGTGCAGCAAGCGCAAATAAGTTTCTCTTATGATTCAACAGAAATGTTTTTCTGTACAAAATTTTCACGTTCAAAATTTTTACAATTATTACTATCTTTACAAGAAATTCTGATTTCTGAATTTTTCAAAAACTTTTTCTCAATTTTTTAAGCATAATTTGAAAGCCGTTGAACTGAATGGTAGAATTCGAACAAAAAAAGATTAGTTTATTTTATATATTTTTCAAGAATTCTAAAATTATCTATCAAAAAACTTAGAAAAAACCAAAATTTCATGATATTTTTGCCGTTTACTCAAAAAATGGATACACGATTTTTGATTTTGTACCCTATACCAAAAAAAGAGTGTGTAGCAATTGCAAAAAATATTTTTTCTAATAAAATTTTGATTTTTAAATTTTTACATGTAATCTTAAATTATCCAACTTTCAATGGAAAAATTCATTCGTTTAAAAAAATCTGAATTTTGGTTTGTTTTTTTTTTCATTTCAGCTTAGCCTGCCTCCAATTGACGGGAGGTGGTCTGAAACTGTGTTTAACATGGTGAGTAGAGAAAGCGTAAGTGGTTCTTATTTCATTGCTCTTCAGGCTAGAGGGGAGTATTAGGAACAGTTTTGACCACTTTCTGTTATGAAGTTATCCGGGAACATATTTCCCGTGAATCGTAAAATCATTCGTGGCGCGTTTCATTTTGAACTTAGATAGGTTCAATCGTATATCAATACTGTGGAAATTAAACGTTAAATCAAAATTTTGTTTAGTAAAATTAAAGTTTTAAATATAGAATAAATCGATTTAAGAGAAACCCCCAGATTTAATTTACCCTTAGTTCAGTTACCTTAGTACATAGACCTGTTATCAGCTTTCTACTATAAATCATTCACAATGCTTTTACAGTGTTTTGGCTTTTGAAATATAAATGCCCGTGTTTACTAGCTCACAAGGGTAAAAGTTATCAGCTCAAAATACTTGTTATAAAATAAAGCAAACGCTTTACAGCATACACACCCAAGCTTTGATAATAACTGAGAGTTTGAAATGTGAACAGGGTACCAATTTACATAGTTTCACTCAACGGTTTTCAACGTTTTCACTTAAATTCAGACCAAGTTTCTCAGTCTTGTTAGTCTTTCTTTTAAAGTTATTTCAGTCCACGCAAAACTATTTCACCCAAATTATTCCAACTTTCTAATTCAATTTGTAATTAACTCTTTCCCAAAAATTTTCTTTTGTATCAATTTGAGTACTTTTCTATTTTTTAAATATTTTTTGGAATTTTTTTATATAGAAAACTTTAAAATGGGCCTACAAGGCACAGAATGCTCTATGCAGCTCAGCGACAGACGATCCCTAAAAAAAACACATGAAAAGGAAACACAATATCTTTCCTGATGTGTTGACATTCAGTTGCTCACAATGTTCGGCAAACAAAAACAACCTACTGTTGTTACGCAAGCATTCCATGACTAACCACCAGAAGCCAGTGGTTAAAATTTGTTATTCATGTCGAATCGGATTCCAATCAAAAACTGATTATGCAAACCATGTCAACAATGAACATGGTTTACCTATTTATGACATGAATCCTGAAGACAAAAACTCTGTAAAACCAACAGTTACTTCGATCAATGGTAGCATCAACTATTATGAGATCAACCCTGAGTCAACTAGTTTGGACATTATGGAGTACCTTTTCGCAAAACGCAAGGAAATTTCAGACATTGTGAGAAAACACACAACCATCTTCCGCAAAAAAAGAAATTGACCGTAGAATTGAGCCTCACAAAACCTGTAGCAGAGGAAACCGAGAGGGTTACAGTTTATTTCAATACTGAGACAGTATCACTGTATCACACTGGACTTTCAGATGAAACGTACACAGAGCTAGTGGATTCTATCGTAACAAAACTGGTTTCCTTCTCTAGCCATGGAAGCGGTTGGCAGCTGTTGTCTATCGATAAAGTTACCCTGAAGCTGGCACGGTTTGTACCTGTCCGTGGAAGCAGTTTCATACCTTTTCCAGAAGGGCATTTGTTAAGGAGAGATTCAAATCTGCTCAACATCCATAACGGAAACGATGAAAATTGTTTCTTGTATTGTTACACTGCAGGTTACCATCTGCTGTTTAAAAAGGAAACTCTGGAACCACCCCGCAATTGTTTTAGACCAAGGACGAACGTCATTACCTACAGCAATGAAAACCCATCAGCAAAACAACCTGTGGGTGACTTCGATATGCCCATGAGCTTGATGGACATTTCAAAATTTGAGGACATGAACGAGGTTCAAGTGAATGTTTTCAGGTAAGAAGGTTTTAAAAAAGTTTCAATGGTCGCTATTAGTTGAAAAAAACTCATCTCTAAGAAACAAAAAAATGTAGCCACGGAAAAATCTCACTTTTTTAAAAAATTTTTGTTAAGGTATCAAGACGAACAACTCCTACCGCTTCGATTATCAACTGGAAAAATCTCTCCCTTCATACTGGATTACTTCTTCTCAGCGACGGTAAAAAGTAGCACTATGTATTAATCATCGGCTTACTCAAGCTTGTTTCAAAGATCAGTAATAAAGAATATCGCGATAGAAACTTTCTTTGCCGAAAATGCTTTCAGGTCAGTGCATCTGAAGAATCTTTTCAAAATCATCAAAAAACTTGTTACGATAATGACTCTTTACTAATCAGAATGCCCGAGCCAGGGAAAAACAAACTAGTGTTAGACAATTACGCAGCTAGATGGTTTTCACCATTTGTGGTTTACCTTGAATTAGAGTCATTGATCATACCTGTGTCCACAGTCAAGAACAGACCAGAAACTTCTAGCACAAGCATTATTGAACAACATCAAACCTGCAGTTATGTACTATGGTGATTGAGCGAAATAATCCTACACCGATACATTTTGACATATATACAGGACCTGAATGCATGGAAAGGCTTCTGGCTAAACTGGAAAAACTAGCACGCTTTTTCTAAACCAGAAACGTGAATTTCCTATATTCCATGGAGTGGCACCTTCCAAAAAAGCGTATAACTGCTGCTGAATTTGTAATAATGAATTCGTCAACAATGCTGAAAAAGTTCTAGATCATTGTCATTTTACTGGAAGTTTCATTGGATATGCTCACAATGAATGCAACCTGAAGCGGAGAACCATCAATTTTACACAAATTGTTGCGCATAATATTATGAATTATGACATGCATCATATCGTCAAAGCAATTCACTCAGCTTCACAGGCTACAAAAATTAACGTTATTCCTACTAATGACAAAAAATTTATCGCCTTGAACTTTGGTGTACATATTGAAACGAAAATACGCAAAACAAATGAAGTCACTGTTTACGAGTATCTAAGATTTATAGACAGCTTCCAATTTATGCCAGGTAGCTTAGATAAGCTAAACCAAATCTTACCTGCTGACAAATTTACAGTCTTAGACAACTTCTACAGAGGATACTCAGCCGATCATCGAAAGCTGTTAAAAAATTAGTTTTCCCTACTCATATGTTGATTCGTTTCAAAAGCTGTCTGAAACATCACTGCCTAACATTCAAAACAGTCTCAGAGATAATAAAATTGATATCACGCAAGAACAACTTGAACAATTTCGGAAACTGTTCAGAGAGTTCGACTGTGTCCATCTCAAAGACTTTCTCGAGCTCTATTTAACAGGAGATGTGCTCCAACCAGCTTGCTCGTTTGAGGAACCAAGAACAGTGTGCTATAAGACTTACGGGCTCGATTGCGTTCAGTTTTATACCGCTTCGAATTTGTCAGGGAGCGCCTGCCTCAAAGTTTGCAAGCCCGATCTTGAATTGTTAACAGATCGCAACATCTTAGATTTAACGGAAAGAATGATCCGAGGCGGTTTGGAATCAGTGTATAGTTCTCGATTAGAAATTGCCAACAATTCACTCCTCAGCAATTTTGACGAATCAAAAAAACCATCGTCCATACTGTACATTGATGCCAATAACCTTTACGGCGGAGTCATGCTACATTATCCTCTCCCCCTCAAGGACTTTGAAATTGTAGAGGAAATCAGTTTAGAAGACAATCTGAACACAGACGATGAGGGGGATATAGGATATATTGTAGAAGTGGACCTTCACTACCCAGATGATTTACATGATAAACACAGTGACTTTCCTCTCATATCAGATAAAGAACCTGTTGATCCTATAGAGTTGAGCGAATATCAGTCTGAACTGAAAACTGCTCTGAACGTTTCAAACAGTAAAATTAAAAAACTGAGACAGACGTGCCACTCAAAAATGAACTATGTCACTCATTACCGGATCCTAAAGTTTTTCATATCAAATGGACTAAAAGTCAACAAGTTGCATCGCGCAGTCAAATTCTGACAGTCGAAATGGCTCTC
>NC_134480.1:17651902-17737402 GCF_964194025.1 Convolutriloba macropyga
GAACTGACCGCACATAATTCTTATTAATTTACAGATGTTTGTGATACTTGTATCAGTTAATACAGTAGTACTGCGAGCAACACGTCATTAATACTGAACATTAACACACGCACGTTCACAAAAAGCCGAAAGTCTGAAGTGCCAGAAGTTTAAATGAGAGAAGTTCCTAAATGCGTAGCCAGAATTTGACTTCAATTGATTTTGGTCATTTTAAAACGTGTAAGTTGCGTGTTTTAAGCAAGGTCGCGTGACTCTGCAGAAGTCACTTCAAAATTCGGACTTAATATCTCGAACCGCAACTCGCTTCTCGATAAACGCCAGAACTTCTCTCCCAATTTCTATCGTTAATGTCTATCATTAGAGACCCCAGGGTACAACTTCATTGTTCACTAAGTATATGTTAGAACAGAATCTGAGTCAACCGAGGGACTGAGTGCCCTGACACGAAATTGAAGTTATGAGCATACTTTTGCAAATTAGTGAAAGAATACATTTCTTCCTTAAAATATACAGGAGTTGAAATAAACTAACTAAACTAACTGTCTCCGTCTCCGATAGCGAAGCAGTCGATTATTTATAGCTGATTGATTCAATTGTAGCTGTTTGATTGTGGGGAAACATTAAGATGTTTAATTTTAAGTTCAATCTTTCAAATTAAACTCGCTGTCTCGAACCATTAGTGAAGAATAAAATTGTTCCCTAGCAGCTCATAGAGGTGTTTTTCCGTAGGACAGACAGCTATGTTAACACAAAAAACACGCAAGTAATTAAATTAAAAGAAAATTATGTGACTCTGCTTGAAGTCAGTTATTAAATAAATATTAAATAAATAATTGGTTGCTTCGCTGACGGAGATGGAGACGTTTGGTTTATATCAACTCCTGTATACTTTCAAAGAACTTTTCTTTCACTAGTCAGCAAAATTGTAATCAAGATCAAAATTTTGGTCCTCCTCGGGCATCGTGCCCAGCACTAAGTCCCTCGGGCGACTAAGATTTTTTCTAACGTATACTTAGATAGTATACGTAATAGTTAGTATTATTGGACAATTTACGTGTCAATTACCACTTTTTCTCGTACTACTGCCGTTTTAAAAGACGGTTAAAAGAACATGCAAATCTGAAATTATTACGCACTGCTATTTCGGATGTATTGAGTTATATATCATCGGAACGAAGCCACAAGCCTCATAAAATAATTTATCTGTCAAACACAAGTATCAAAAAGTAGTAGTCCAGCTATCTCATTTTTGTATGCTCTTAGCAAAAAACCTTCTGAAACTCAACTGTTCAATTCAAATCAATTGTCCAGCAATTACACATTTTTAACCAAAGGATATCAAGGTCATGTATAACAATATTTTAAGTAATATATAGAAAACTCCAATTGGTGGTAAAACTGAATAGTGTACATAATTGGATAGACAGATTTCAGACGATGCAAAGCCGAGTTGAAACGATGCCCGATGTTAATCAATGAGGTCTTAAAAGTGGTTCTCTAAGTGTTTTACACCACATATTTAAACGGGTGAAACTGGGTGCGTGACTTCAAATATTTCGTTGTTAAGTTCTTGGAAGAACAGATGAACAAAATTGATAGGCTAAAAACCGAATTCACCATTTGAAGAAAGTGAAAATATTCAAAACAGAGAGTTGATTACATATTCTGTACTTCAATTAAGTGTGACGAGCCAACACGGCTAAGATTCACTTAAAGAAAAAGAAGCCGATTTTTTTTTCAAAAAGTCTTCTTGTTATCAATATCATTCAAGTTTTAATCTATTACAGCACGTATATTCTTAAATTACACTAAGTTAGGTTTTGTTTGATAAAAATGACAATCAGTACTTCACTAGATGTCACGTAAACCGCAAAACTCAATTTTGTCTGAGATGTAATTTCACCATATTAAACAAAAAAGTTCATACAAATTAGTTTCCTGTCTCCTAATCTCCAAACTTTTTGTTTTTCTTTTTAGTTTGACGTCTCTTTGAGGTCCAGAACAAAATTTTGAGAAAAGTGCTGACAAATTTTGGTCACCATGGAAATGTGCAAATTTATTTCCTGCAGGTTTTCTGTTTGTGGATTTAAAATTCGGAAGTGCAAGTGTTGTAAATAGTTTATTTTAAGAGGCGCTAGTAAAAATGGCAAACGTACCAAAATAAAGAAATTTAACTGCTGGCCAATCACAATTGAGGAAATAGGAATATTGTTTTCAGAATGGCTGATTGCTCAACAATTTCTCCATGTTTTAAATAGGGTATACGTGTTAACGAACAATTTCTCAGAAATGGCGATAAGCCGAAACAGAATAATTATACTTTTTTGGGGGAAACTGGTCTCATGTTCGGTTGTGATAGATTCATAACAAGTCCCACGAGCCGCTGAGGCATGGCCATGGCTAGCGAGGCATAGCCAGATGCTGTAAAAATATAATCTAGCATTCGGCTATGTCCAATTTAGGCTAATTGATCGCATAGAGGTACAGTGTTTTGAATTTCTCGACCAATCAAATTCGTTGAAATTTCTACATTTTGGTACGTCTATTTGTTAAGACGTCACCATTTTAAGAACAGCGAAAGCACACAATTTCACACGACTTAATGTTGAAATTCACCACGTTTTCAGAAATTCTACTTAGCTGATATAACAAAACTTTAATATGAAATTTTTATATCTGTTTCGTACTCTTCTTAGACTACCACTCTAAGAGGACGGCGAAGTCATTAGAGTACAGATGCACCTTGTACTTAGAGGGTTTAGTAAATATTTTTGGGACGTAATCTTCAGTTTCGATGGTTAGTTTTGCTTGGACATTCGCTATACCAACCAATGCGCAAAAAACAAACACTTGAAAGCTAAATCTACCAGCTGGTCTCACTCCATTAAAAACTCGGTACCTCAAGAAACAGCAGTCTAATTTGATATTGGCTCCCGGGACTTAGTGCTCTGAAAGAAGATAAAAGGATAAAAAACTTCACAAAATTTCCCCCCTAATTTTTATCAAAGACTACAAAGTTCCGAAAGCAAACTTTGAATTTTCTAAGCTGCTATTTTGTTAGAAGAGCAGCACGTTTTTTCGGGAAATTGAACGTATCTTCGGGAAAATATCGGGAAGAGTACTATTTATCACGGTTTTATAAACAACTTTTTTGTCAACAGTTTAGAAAGTGCCAAAAAATGAAACATGGCAAAATCATGGTGAAAATATCATAATGGGGAGCTATAATTTCATTGGGGGACTATAATGAGAAATAACCGAAAATTCAAAATTAGAGTGAGGGAAAGCAAATAGGGCTCAACGAAATTGAGAAATTTACATTAAAAGCACAGTAATTTCACTGATGAGTTAACTTATTAGCTCCCGATTTATAATAAGACAGGGTGGCAAAATTTTGCTTTGATATGTTTTTCCAACCTTTTTTTCGCCACTGCTGCCTTATGAAGAGGGGCGAGAAAAAAAGTGGCAGAAACAGGAAGTCTAATTAGCAGCATTACTAAGTTAATCGCAATGAGATTTGATTATAAGTATTACCACAGTTATGTTCCATTCTTTAGTCAATGCATTCCATGGGATTTTTTTTCTTGGGCCAATTTTTAGTGCATAGATCCAAGTTGAGACAAAGCAAATCGAAGTGTTCAAACGAAGAACGTCACTAATTAATGAGTCAGTTACAATGGTTCTCTAGTTTTTAACGATACACTTCCGTAATATCGGGAGAAAAGCAGTTCAACAAAAATTGCTATCGCAAAACAATAACGTTCACTTCAACAAACTATTCAAAAAAATGAAATTTTTGGTGTGACAAACTTATCGAGCAAAAAACCGTTACAGATCACCACAACTTTTTATGCATAACTTTGACTTATGAAATTTTTTTGTCAAAATGTGATTTTGAGAAAATATCACTCAGCACAAAGATATACCAATGTCAAGAGAACAAACTCCGTATATTTTCTTATGAAAAAGAAACTTGTCTAACAACGAGAATTGGTTTCACGTATTGTCCAATTTGGACTGAATTGGCTTTTGCATTGAAAATTACGAAAAACGGTGTTAATTAAATCCAATCCCGAAATTTTTTTTGAATAAAAATGTCCGATGAAGAGTATTTTTTTGACATTGTAACGTTTGGTTAGTTAAGGTTGATTTTTGTCAAAATTCCAAGTAGCCGAGATTACCAGCATTAAGAGGCAGTAGAGTTTAAGGTTTTTTTAAACTGTTTTCAAAAATGATATATCAATGTCGAATCTTTTTTCGTAAAACGATGGGACACAAACTTACTTAAGAGGTTCGCTATATTATAACAGGAGACCAAAATGCGAGCATATAGCTGTCAAGGAGAAACGGGAATAATTTCATGCTTCATTTATTATGTAGTCTCCTTTTATTGATATCAAGAGGATCGCCAACTTTTTTGTTAACAATTTATGCTTTGATAAGAAATTTTTCATCTGGTGCTGGATTTTTGAAAATTGGGCTTCTCTTTATGTCACAAACCATACTTGTAGCTTAATCTGGCACTGAAATTTTTTTTGCTTAAATAGTGGTCGTAGCGATAGCAGCCCAAACATTGGCGTGATTTAATCTCGAGGTCTTCGGTGTTGATGGAAATTTTCATTTTGTGAAAACTAATAGAAATGTAGTTTCCACAGAATTATACAGATTAACTCTGTTAAAATTGGCCTATGCAGAAAAATTTGTCCCGAGAACTGCTGTTTAAAGTAAAAATTATAGATTAATCAAAACTTAATTTGACACAAAAATGAAGCATGACAAAAAAGAAAAAGAGCAAAACTTTGTAAAAACAAAAATTTTTATTCGTCTTAACTTATGATTTTGTTTCTTAAAAGATTGAATTTTAAAAGAGCAATACGTTTGAAGCCTCCTTGGTTAATGTCATTATTCGATTCTCAACTCGGCTCGTCTTAGTATTATAAAATCCACTATTAATAGTCCTGAGTTCTTAGACACAAGATTAGTTGTTTCTTTACTGAGGTTGAATTATGAATTTATTTCACAGCTCTGAAAAGTAGCCAGAAATATACGCATTTTAAAAAAGCAAAATCGCTGCTAATTTTTGAACTAAAAACAATTGTTTGATTTTACAAAGGATGATTTCTAAGTAACCATCTCAATTGAGAACAAAGGTCACCTAAAAAGCCAAAGATTTTTGATAATTTGAAAAGATGGAGTAAACATCTTTATCAAACACTTTCATAATTTTTCATTCGAAAAAGTGGCTTAAAGATTGTTTACACTAGGATACTTCCAAGTAAATTACAGCATCTTTTACGGAATCTACTGAAATTCAGCTCCAATTCCGGAGCATGTGTTTTTCTCTGGGAAATGAACAAACATTGAAAGTGGAAAATGAACAAACCACATTTTAGCAAACATTGTTAATATCCCTAATGCTAGCTAACTCGGCGTTGTGTGCTAAAATTAGTATGACGACATAATGACCTGATCGTCGTAGGCTAAACGCAGCGATTTGCTGTCGTCTGGTGACCGCCGTATTGGCCGACAGGGCGTTTAGCCGACAACCAAAAAATGAGAAAATTAGCCGACAATTTAAGTAAAATGAGCGATAAAATTAATTCTGAAGCTGTCTATTTCGTAAGCGGACAAATATATCGCTTACGAAGGTCTATTCGTGGCCGCAACCAGACCCCTCCCCCCTAACGGGGGGGGGGGGGGGGGTTGGGGGTTTCGGCTAAGGAGAGCCCGACCGCACACCAAAGATAAATGGTCCACATAACTACTGATTTATGGACCAATAGGACTTTTTTTGGCCAATAATGATGAAAATATCGGCCAAATTTCTCATTTTTCCCTGTCGGCTGAACGCTTTGTCGGTAAATTTGCCTGTCGTCTACAGCATTGCTGAGGATAGTGAAATAAAGATATAATAGTCCCCCTCTCTCACTCAGTATGTGTTTGAATATCACCGAGCGACTGACAAAAATAGCAAATCAGCAATCAATCTCAACGTGAAATCAGTGGAACAAAAAAATACTATTTCTGAGAAATGTAACTCTAAATTTTGTTATTTGCAGGGCCGTTGAAATACAATTAGCTGTAGACTGACTTGACTGAGCATTTGTTATAACTCTCCCTCTCCAAACTAATTTTAAAATAGCAAGTTTTCTTGAGAGCGTGAATTGAATTCACTTGCGACATGCTGCGTACGCAAGGTGGCTTAGTAAACAATAAAAGTAGTAAGAAGATGGAATTTAGTGAGAGAGTTGACGGACATTAGGCAGGTTCATACAACAATTTTTGACGGTTCAAATTTTTAAGTGGGGGGGAGGGCGTAAAACCTAAAATGTGAACCATCAGTATCTTGTTTTTGCACTGGTAATAGTTTTTGTAGCCTAAAGATTTGTTTCAATTCATTACGCCGCAAAACGTACATGAAAACAAGCAAATTTGCTCAATTTTGTCGGGGTTTTGATGGCTAACGTTTTAAGATAAGAGTTATAAAGGAGCGTTGAAAAGTGACAGTGAATTAGTTGAAATTTGAGAAGGCAGATAAATATACGTCCCATTTGTCCATAATTTGTGTTTTTTTAGTTATAACCGAATGAAAACTGCCAACCAAGTGCCAAATTAAACAAAAATCAAAGAAAGCCTAATTGATTTTAATTATACAAAAATTCATTTTAGTACTGCGGATAAAAAAAGCAAATTGCTGGTTTGAACTTACTCTGTACGTACGTAATATGGTAATTGAGAAAATTCAGTTTCTGATCTATGTCTTATATCATTATTAACAAAAACAGGAACTCTAGATGTAGTCTAATTGAATGCAAAAACACCATGTAAAAAACTGATACTGTTGGCAAATTTGAAGAGGTATTGTCACATTTGTCGACGAATTGGTCAAATCGGCCGAAAAAGGCCAATTATACGGATTGCGATGCAATGCTATGAAGGGTCACAATCCAACGGCCTGGGGTTTCCATTTTGGCCAACATTTTTTTGTTCTATCACAAACTTAAAGCACGAAGAAGAGACGAATCAAATTTGCTACATAAAACTTTTTTTCTTTCCCTGGGTGAAGTGATGAGTTCTTTTTGTTTCAACATTTGTTCCAAATGCGCGGAATAAATAAACACGGCTTGCTTTTTGATTCAGACCGAAAACAAAGCAGGATACCCGCTGAATAGTATCAAGTTTTACACCAGAAAAGTACTATTTTTATAGTTTTGTAGAATGTTATGTCATTGACATTAAATCTTTGTGAAAAAAGTCTCGGAAAGAATTGCATTTCTACTGTTCCGCCAACTGGATTTCAGGCACTTCCAAAAGAGAACTGTTAACGAAGTAATTACTACAGTTCCATTTGCCGTTGAGATTCCATTCGGAACAAAAGCGATAAAAAGCGAATATCAAAATTTGCAAAACGGATGGCTTTTTTCAATTAAAAACAGAAATTTGGTTGTGTAATGAACCAATGCCTATTAATCAAGGCGTTTGCAGTCACTGCCGATTCTTATTCAAATTCAGAATGCTTAAACGTTGCTTCGAATCGCGAGGTTTGAAACAGTCAGAATTACCACAGAAATAACCCGGGGAAATGTAGAGGAACTGGTAGAGAGGCACTCGTCATTCTGGAGAATAAAAAAAACATTGTTCAATTGCTTCAGTTGTGCCCGATCATTTTCATCCCCTAAGCGCTAAAGAGACACTTTGTTAACAACTTTAGTAACGTTTAAGTAGAGAATTTTAAATTTTCCACTTATCGAAAATACGTCAAAAAGTGACTTCAGTTCCAACTTCTTGGGCCTAAAATCAACGTTTGCATTTAAAAGTGTACCCTGACCTTTGAGTGCGATTCTGATTCAGTTTTAGATTAAGTATTTTTCAAATCAAAATGAAGCTCCGAAACAGTCACAGTTGAGAAACAGTCTGATCAAAGGCGCTTTCTTTCACTGAGTACAGTCAAAAAGCATCCACAAGACCTTTTTGTTACACCGATTTTTCCTCCAGCATTCAAGAAAACATGTAATGAATCTGATCACTTTGCTTCAACTACCCGGATACCGGTTAGGACGTCATGTACTTGAAATTCAGAACAAAAGATGCCCTGATGATTTATTTTGGAAGTCGAAGGCAAGTCGTATGTGTCCGAGAAAGAGAAGCATTTAAATACTTAATTACGAAGGGTCTAGGAAATAAACCCCACGGAAAAAAACCCCCACCTAAATTTAGATAGGAAATAAACCCCCACGGAAAATAACCCCCACGGAAATAAACCCCCACAGAAATAAACCCCCATTGTAAAATTGAATTTCGGTCGTCATAATTTGTTCGGTTGAGATAGTTTCATATCAAGTCCCACGGGCCGCTGAGGCATGGCCATGGCCCGCGAGGCATGGCCAACCGCGCTAAATGCGCAGCTCTTTAATAGTAAAGTGGGGGTTTATTTCCGTGGGGGTTTGTTTCCGTGGGGGTTTATTTCCTATCTAAAACGAAGTGGGGGTTTTTTCCGTGGGGGTTTCTTTCCGCAACCGAATTACGAAGCTTTGGGAACATGAAGGCGAGTGGATCAAATATGTAAAACATTTTAATCGGTGAATTGAATTGTAGGTTTTGACAAGATATGTATTCGTTTAGAAAATTCATTGATTTTTTTCAGCAGTTAATGGTCTAAATTATAAACAAAAAATAGTGAATAACTGCTTTAATAGGTTTTAGAGGGTCAACTAAACACACTGAGTCCATCGATATTTAATATATTATTTCTGCGGTACAAACTCATACTCGTGTTTTTGAGTAATTAATTTACAATTGTGTTAAATTCCTTCATTCCCTTGACACCAAAAATCTTCAAAATAAAGCCAGTCAGAGAATTGATCCATATTTAAGCAGGAATCTTGATATTATTCTAATAAAAGCACATTTAACACAGTGGACCTCCCCTTTTTTGAGCCCCGAGGCACACGCTCTTATTTTTATAGGTTTTTTTTACAAAGCAACGTGCTGTAAATAGAAGCAAAGTTCAACTGCACAAACCAAAAAGATCCGATTTTCGTCCACCATTTGAAGTATTACAAAAAAGTACCTCTTTAAGCTCCCTGGACACAAATGCTTTATATTGTCGAATTCACAAGTTATGTGCTTAACTTGAACTTAGGTATACCGTTGGAAAGGACATATAAAAACTTAAAATGCATATTGAATTTGATCACAAACGAGTAAAGAAAAATGAAGGGTCATTAATGTACACTCAGACAGAACTCCTTTCACTAAGAAAACAATTCATCTTTTAAATTTGGAGCAACGCCGTATAATAGATGCGAAAAACTATGTCCAGTAAGTCATCTATTCAATTCTGTCACGCACCTTTCCAGTCCAGCTCAAAATACAATTTTGAAGAACAATGAAAACGATATAACAACAAAACACATATAATACATAAACGAGAGCATATAAATTATAACCAAACAAGCTGAATAGATCTATTTGTTCATAACTTTTCTAAGCGATAGCCATTCGAAGTTCAACGGAGAACTGTTTAACACAAACACGCCATGCCAAACGAATCGGGTAAGACAACGGTCAAAAACAATTAGTGCTGGTTAGGTCAAATTGTGGTCGGGGAGGGGGGGGCACTGGCATTTTTATGAGCTGTGCATTATCTATGATCATCTATCTTCAGACCATTTGCGCAACCTGAGCGGGAACTGTTTTCTTTCCCCGTATGTGCACAAAACTTGCTTTCATAAAAATGCGTGAACAAACTAATTCCTTCAGTCTTTACGCTGATAATAGTTTAAACATTAAAACGTATATAAACCCCCTAGAAATGTCCAAAAAATATTAACTATGAAAGGTTATAATCTACCCTCGGCCGGGAGGTTGCCTTCACCGATTTAAGACCCACGTTCACGCTCAACATCTTTGAATATTAGACGAGGCAAATCAATCAATTCATAATTATAAGACAAACCCACAAAATTATTTTCCAGCAACTGACCGTAATTCGTCCACGTCGAATCAACAGTCGGACAGGTCTGCTATGTACAACACAGGGTGCTGTATAGAACTGGATGCCAACAAATACTTCGAGAACAGACCTCAAGCCAAACACTTTACAAATTGTTACACTTTCTCAAGTTCAGTATTCCAGCAACCAGAGGTCAAAGGTCAAACACCAGTGATGCCATTGCAACTCGCGGACAGCAAAAAGCGTCACTTTCCTGAGAAACAAGGTTGTTGAATTTGCTATTTTTCGATTACAAAAATGTCATATTTTGAGGCCAAGATGTAGACACCCCCTCAAACATCAAATATAGCGGCAACAGTGACTAAATTTTACAACAAATGCTTAAGCATACTAAAGCAAAAAGCTTTCGTCGACCGCCTAAAACTCTGGTTATATACCGGAAGCATGTTTTTGTACCAGATTTTGTTTCCAACCTTCAACAAGCCTAGTTCTTGCCCAGTAAACTTCCGATTTTGTTTCCTGCAAAAAAGATTTTTCAGATAAAAAGGGTGAAAATTTTTAAAACGGGAATTTGTAGTGTCAAGAAATTTTTGAAGCAGGAAAGCAGTACGGATTCAGGAAATATACTTCCACGGAAAACAACCCACCCCCCGTCTGATTCTAATAATAAACCTCACACTCACCCCCCCCCCCCCCCCCACCTCATGATAACGTTTGACCTTCGATCGGCCGTGATAAGTTGATCGTTAGTGACAGTTTCATATCAAGTCCCACAGCCCACTAAGGCATAACCATGGCCCCCGAGTCATGGCCAAATTAACAGTCAAGGGGTTTTTCCGTGTGGGTTTATTCACGAAACCGAACACGTTAATATTTTGATCAGGATCTTTCTGTTTCAGGCGTTTCTACCATTCATTACATTTAACTGCCAGCAGCAGAGCAGGGAAAAGCTTCTTCGCATTTTCTTCCCACCTAAACTGCCAATTCAAACCGAAAACTCGAAATTCATTCACTAATTACATTTTTTATGTCTTCTATAATTTCAATGAACGCTACGGTGCAAATACGCTTTATGTAATTTCATTTAATGCTTCTATCGTGTAAAGATGTATTAACGTGCTGTTCAGCGCTTTTTGTTTGGCCACAACATTTGATTGTACTCATTGATTAGGTTGTGTTCATTCATTCATTTCCGTTTTCAGTCACATTATGTTAACACGCTTCAGTCGTACGTAACAGAAAAGAAACCAACTTTTGAAATCTAAATTAAGTCAATACAATGAATTTGAATGCCCAGTGAATCAGCTTGAAAATTTAGCTAAAATGTGAATAACAGATCGAAAAAGCTAACATGCTTGCCATTCTTTAGGAACAGATAACTGGCTATAAAACAACATGGTCCACGCTTTATTGAACTGATGTTTTCGTTAAAAACTCCAAGTGGCATAAGAGCATTGAAAGAGTTGTAGTTTTTTTGTAAAAATCTGATATATTAATACCCATTGAAAACTTGTAAATAGCAGGACAGAACAAAAGTAATTTCGGCTTTGCCGCAAAAAGTGAAGTTTTATTTTTAACGCTTCCGATAAAATTGAAACAATGAACTTCTGATAGTAAACAAATTCTAAACGCTTCGGGAAGCATAATAAATTTTATGCGTCTGGCTTCGCCCTCAGTTTTTAAAATCCCTAGTTTTCAAATTTTCGATCAAGACATTGAAATGGCGCTGTGTTCCAAAAAGTCAAGCTTTTAACATTGGCTCGCTCCTTTTTATCTTTTTATTGGATGGATTTCTACACAATTCTTATTGTTCATTTTTACGTCAAAACAACAGCCAAAAATTGATCTAACTACACCCGAAGCAAAATTCCTATTGTACCAGAAAAATTCTAAATTCCAAAATCAAAATGACAATTGGCTTTCCCGCCGATAACTTCAATACAAAAAGCACTTTATGAAACAATTATGTTTCAGAAGGTCAACACACGTGACATTTATTACTCGGGCATGTTCCAAAGCTTATCAAAATTTCGAACGATAAAAAATTGCTAAAGGACAAGACATGAAGCTTGATATGGCGGGGCACTGATGAGTGCCGGCATTGCTTAGCCTAATGAAACTTAAAGCTCAAATCAGAAGAAAAATGTCTCATTTAAGTTAGATTTAAACATTGGAACAATTTTGTTTATGATTTATATTCTATAGTTTATTCAAATTCTAATGTCTTAAGTCTAAAATTTCCAACAATCACATTTTACTATTTTAAAATTATAGCTAGCAGACTGCCTAGAAATAGCCGCAATAGCTTTGTAGATCTGCAATCTCAAAAAGATAGTAAAAGAAACAATAAAAAAAACAACTTTCTTTTTATTAAATGCTGAGATGTTATATTCTGATTAAGAACCTGTTTAACTTATTGATGCTTCTATTGGCTGCTCTCAAAAAGCCTTCTATTAAAGTGGGCACGCAGTCCATTCCAGAGTGATCAACTTATTATTGAGAGTGAGGTAAGTCACGTTTGACCAAAACCCAATCATGGGAATGAACAAAAGCTCGCTCCACTAAGAGCAAAAAAAGACGTCACGTAGGCACTTCAGTTGAAATTGCCTTAAAGAATGAACAAAACGTAGATTTCAAGAAACTGACGTCTTATGGTCATAACGAAAAACTTGACGATAAAAAAAACCAAGTGAATGCCAATAATAGCCCCAGCTGCAGCTTTGCGGCTATTGACAAAGAAATTTCTACTTATTTCCGACTGTCGTATTAAGTTTGGACTACTTCAAGCAGAACGGAGCTATGCACCAGTCTACTGGCTAGAACTCACTATCTGTTGGAGCTGTATCTACGGGAGAAAATTTTAATTCGAAATCAAATTTATAACGATAAAGATCTATAATATAAATCTTTATAAATCCCAAATTATAAATATATGCTCAAACTTTCTCTGTTGCCTTGATGACTTATAAATTGTTCTCACCCTGATTTTCTTTTTTAAGTTTTTTTTTCTTGTAGCGCTTAGTATATATGTAAAACAAGCGCAGTTTCAAACAAATGAGGATTGCTGAAAGTTTCCAGTCAAAAAAGGACACCCAAATTTATAAAATGATAAACGAGATGGAGCATATATTTGAAAAATTTGTTCAACGTTTGAAAAAATATAAACCGACTAATGTCAGAAGGATTGCTCTCGAACGACAGGCGGGTGGAAAAACATTTTACCCCGCCGGGATTCGAACCACTACCCTCCCGCTTCATTACCAGATGCACTGCCCACTCGGCTATCGGGCTCTAATATTTGCTTTGCTGCAATCGATTTTATATTAGCAAAAAGCTTTCGCGAGAACAATAGAGATCACTCAAAAATGAAGAACGAAAGCTAGAAAAAGTCAAAGAATGTTGTAAAGGAAAAGCGCAAAATGGTCAACCGAAAAATTTGCATAAAAAAGACCAACACGTTTACAATAATTCCTATGAACTTCGTTCAAGAGCAATTAATTACATGACAAATACATCGAAGACAGTAAAAAACAGAAAAAAATAGGGCTATCAAAAGGGAAAAATTTGAGGAGCCGCTTTAATTGAAAGCAGCATAATGAAACTAATGAGCATTTAGGATGCGAGTAATTGAAATGGTCGAAATTTGTGAAAAAAAAAGACTATTACAAATTTACAGATACAAACGGCAGCAAAAATGACAGGGAGCTCTTGAATAAATTTGAAAAAGCTATTTTAATTGGAACCGGAACAGGGCACGAAACTGACAACTCGATCGCTAATTCCATATCCTCATAAAGAGTAAATAACGAACAAACCGTCAAATACAATAAGTGTTCCATTTAGCCAGGTTCTAAAGTTTGGATTTCTGTATCTATTTAAGCGTCGAGGATGGATTTTCTGATTAATCATTCTATTTTTTATTGTTCACCTTCAATCAAAGCTCTTATCAAACAATAAGCAGAGTAGTCAGAATAAACCCGAAAATTTGAAGTTGAAACGATAAAACCATAGTTGGTGTACATTTCTCAGCGACAGTAAATTACTCTAAGAACAAGTTTTATATTTCGTCTCAAGATTGATCAATAGTTGGGTCAATGATAGTGTACGACGAGACTTTGTTTTTAATAAACATACATCTGAAGATGAGTTTTATTCGAACATTCATAATTAGCTGATATGGCTAAGTTTATTAGTACAAAAATTTATCTCCAGTAGTAAAAAAAATGAAGAATTTGGCCTCCACTTCACAGGAAATGCTCAAAACAAAAATCTTACAGCTCCTGTCAAATTGTCTCATTTGACCATCAAATTCTATATATTTAATGCAATAGGTAACAAAACAGCACAAAAACGAGAACGCGCGTGCAACAGTAAGCCGTAGGTACAAGTCATGTATTTATCGACCTTCGAAATCAGTTATATTTGGTGGCAAATAATACCAAAGTGGAAAACAATTAAGACCATTCTCATGAAATGAAGAAATAGCTTCAGCAAAGGAATTGAAAGGTCTAAAAATATAGCAGCGCATAAGAAAAGACAATTTTCAGTAACATTTTATTCGTCAGACTTTACAAATATAAAATTTCCAAAAATTTATGTACATCTAATTCGTCGAAATTTCTCAATTATTTATGATATGAACATAATAAATAGAACAATTGAATGAGTAGCAACAAAAAGATCGAAAATGAAACAAATTAAAGATTGCAGTGAAGGAAAGGGATTAAGTTACAAAAACTTGGGTGTGAATTTCAATCAACCTACCTATCGACTATTCTATTATTTGCCATTATTAGAAATAAATTGCCTTTAAAACATCAACACCAAGTGGGGGGTGTTAATCCAGTAGAGGTTTTTTGTGTTCAGGAAGATTTGAACAATAATGTCATTTACATTTCGAAATCGTGAAATACTATTTCAATCATGAACTCGGCGATAACCCGTCGGGACTTCGATTAAAATTTGTCGTGGGACAAACCTGAAACCTGGCCGGCTAAAAGATTTCAGGAACGAGCCGCTCTTTCAACTGTTAGGAGTGAGTTTCAGCACGAAACGCACACAGAAAGTATCGTAGAACGTCAATTCCTAGTGACCCCAAGAATAACAACACATCTGTCGCAAATCAGTCAGTCACAAATCAGGGCAAAGCAAGGGCAACCAAAACCAGAACATTATACTGAGAACACTGTCCCGCTATCCAGTCAAAGAAAAAACGACAGAATCCCCTGTCGAGTTAGCTGATTTACCCATGACGTCAAGTGAACATATAAATCGCGCTTGGGGTTTTAGAGCCCTAACTGACGAAGTAATTCGTCGGTGTTCACGGACTATACAATGCGAGACTACACGATCAAATTGCAGGGATGCAGTCGGAAGAGTTATTGTGATCGTGGTTTTTTAAGTTGACAATTTTTTCCATAAAAAGTTCGATGACGAAACAAAAACTTCTATAAAGAGCCGAGCCGAGGATTACGTGTCCAACCAGTAGACTAGATCTCAGCATAAATTATAATGTTCTTCATAAATTAACCTGTTATCATGTACACAATATAAACAATATTTGCAGTATAGTATACATCATCAGAAATTCAGTCAAAATGCGAGTGGAAGCAAACAAGTTTAAAACTGTTTTACAAAATGTTTCAAATTGCGACAAGCATCCCGACCAAACTAGTTTATATGTTTAAAGCCAAATCATCGAAGCTCTTGAATTCAAAAGACCAAACAGAAACTGTAGATAGAATGGAATTTTAGACTAAGTTAATTTTCCATTGACTAAAAAAACATTTAAATTGAACACATCATAGAAAAACGAAGGTCATCTTATTTTTTCGAAAAAAATCTCATTTTTACAACAAAAATCCTTTTTTTGAAAAAATTATAGATCACTACCATATCTAAATGACTATGTTTAAATATTTTTAGGGTAACTGATGGCCGAGAAGTTATTCAAGCTATGATTTGAACAACAAAACTGAAAACCAGTCCGCAGAAACTTTCATAACAGGTTGGCTTTGTCGGAAATCAGTTAATTGATAGCCTATGATGACCCAGGGTATAACTTTACAATTTTTAGTTTTCAACAATCACTCTTTTATTAAAAAATCCATTTTGAATCAAAAAATATTCTGATGTAATATGGCCTTGTAATTTAGATTTCAAGATTATTGAGGGACCCGAGTTAATTTAATTTGTCCTACAAAACTCTGTAGGAAAGTTTTTGTCATTAGAGTCCCACTTGGGGCAGAAAACACCAGTAGAACCAATTTTCTAGGGTACAATTTTAGGATACGCCCTTCTCATAGCAAAACAGGTACTGTCTGGAGATATCCTACCTCAAACGGTTATTTTAAAGGATCGATATATCAAATAGTCAAACACAAAATTCATATGAACGACAACGACGGACAAAAAGACCTGAAGAAAAATCTCACAGAAAAAGTTTTTATAGTGATACAAACCCTGCCTTCGATAAAAATGCAGCAGGCCTTTAATCGAGTTTCACAGCAGAGCAGCGGTTTCACAACTGTGGTTCATTTAAAGGGTAAATCACTTGCAATGGTATTCCTCGTATCATGGATTCAACTTCAACCCCTTTTTCTCGCAGTGGCTTCGGACTCCAGAGAAAGCTGTCAAAAAGACCCAGAGACATGAACGAAACAAACTTAAATCTCAAGCAAACTACCGTAAAACCAGAACAGCATATGTCTTGCAAAATTAAACATTAAAAACGAAATTGCGTAAGAAAAACACGTGGTGGAGTGCCTTTAACCTTTTTGTTGCACGAGGTAGTTAGTAGTTTTACTGTACGAATATACTAATCAAGTTGTTTGCGTGTGTGCATGCACATTTTTCCAATTGCGTTCATTATTTAGGTTTTCAGCTGAGCGGTTAAGGTCTTCTGATCTGTGGATCGACAACTTCTATGTATTTCATTGAGTAAGTATATTCTTTCAAGATCAGCAAAATTTGGGGTTTCAAAATAGTTAAATTTTACTATCAATTTAATTCTCTCTCTCTCTCTCTCTAATTATTAAGTAATAATTAGTTAATGCTTGCATCAATCTAGAATATTCTATCAGATAATATGTACATGTTTGAATCAGTTAAACTGATTCGAAATTTTAAGGACCGTCACATTCCCCTGCTTTAGGAAACTTCCGGGCACAAAAGTTTCATACTACAAATTTTCTGTGACGATCAAAATTGAGTTTTATCAACGAGTTTTGAAACTTTGTTCCAGTCCAGTAGTTGCATGATCAGCCGAAAGAGAAAATAAGAGCCAAAAGGGCCAATAGAATTCCGAGCAAAGAAATATCGAATCCAAGATCCAATCTTCAAAGTTCAAATCCAAGAATAAATAATTGAAATTTTGGTGTTGCTATTCCTACGGTCAGACAAGGAGATCTTATCATAGTTGGTTCCACCTGATTAATCAAATGATCGTCAGTTGTTAGTCCATCGTTTCTATGGTTAGTGTACTGCAAGAGTTTTTTTTACAAATTTTAAACTGCACCGGTTGGGTAGGGGTTAACCGGATGATTAACAGTTTGAACAAAAATGACCGATGAGGATGGTTGATCGACTCAGCAGTAGTATTTGCTGCAATGGGGTACAGACTTTTTTGGGATCTATTCATAAACTTATCTGCGCTTGGTCCTAGTTCGTCCTCATCAAGACTTTTCAACTCTTTCAATCAGTTGAAAGCGCATGAAAAAAAAAACACGATTGTTCTCTTTCAGTATATTGTGTACAGCTTCTATCTCAATTGGGTCAATACTGTGCATGATGGCGAAGGGGTTTTGAACCACTTTAATTTGTTGATCAACAGTCAAATTCTTAGGCAAGTATTTACTAACGGATTCAAATTTAAGATAGAACCAGATGATCAGCACATGTAAGGCCAGGTTGAGACTGAGCACAATGACAGACAAAGACAACGATATCTTTATTGGAACATATCCGCTTAAATGAGATTCTAGTGTGGGCTTTAACATACGCATATCAGTAGTAAAAGGTTTTGAAACGGTGAATAAGTCTTCACTATATTTTATTTTTGGGCTGAACAGTAATTCTGCTCTGACTTTTCTGAGTAAGTCTACGCCTGCTACGGTGCGTGAATCGAAATATGGTTATTGCGCAACGTCTGGAATGAGTGCCATCAGATGTGCAAGCGCGTCTGGTAGTTGAACATCTAAAAACTCAGCTGTAATCTTAACACAGCTTTCCAAGACTGATTGAACTTTTATACAGATCATAGTACAAATCTTACAACCTGCAATTAGATGATTCTATGACTTGTGCTTCGAGGCGAGACTGTATTCCCCTCATTTCATCGCTGAGGTAATGAGCAATATGCCGTATCCAAGATTGTCCGCCTGTACTTGAGTCAGTAGGTATTGAACTTTCGTGTCACATGTTTCGGCAGCTTTCAGAGGTGAGCTCAAAAAAGCGTTGCTAGGCATGAGGGGTGATTTGCTTGAGATGCCAAAGGCTCCTGGCAAATACGATACCGCGATGAGCCTACGCAACTATCAAATTGGGTTTGCGACAGTCTCATTGACTCCATTTGATCCTTCGGGATAGCAAGATATGGGTTCTCAAAAACTCATCTAATTGACATTCTCGGTTCGTCCTGAGGCATTAGAATAGCCTTTGCACTAAAAGCTGTAAAAACTGACTTTCCTGAAGCTGAAGGGATCGCAAGGTTCAACAGCAACCCTTCTTTGACTATAATAATAGCACGCAGAAGTTTGGAGTCATAATAGAAATAGGCTAAAGATAGTCTGCTTCAAGAAATAATTAACGCGACGGCAATAGATTGTAAAATAGCCACTACTGAAGCTTTTGGTACGATCGGCATGGGAAGATGCTGTTCACTTAAAGTCAAGATCGAGTTTAGGATGTTGCTTTGATAAGTACACGGCAGCTCTGTAGCTTTTAACATCAGCGTACAACAGCGACAAAGTGATGCTGTGGTGTGAAAATTAAAATCCCTTTGTTGATTTGAAAACAGCAAACGAAAGCAATATCTCAATATATGAAAAATATTTTAAATGGAGTTCAATTCTTATACAAATTTCCAATTCTTATTCAAAGTTCTGTTATCTGTTTTTGTGCTTCCTCTTTCCGCTAATTTATTACCTACAATGAAAAACTTAGCGTTGTTGTCCGTTTTCAATTTTGATATGTGGTCGACTAGAATTGTAGTAAATGTGTCCAATTGTTCAATGTTTGCTGCATTTTCTTTTGCCTGATCTTGGCATGAGCCAAAGATAACAGTCAACCAACAATTGGTTGATCCTCCAACCATCATCCCCGATCCAAAGAGTCCGATTCCACCCATGGCAAGGGCTCCCACGAGGGCTCTTTTCCTTGTTGGTGTTTGATGTTGGTTTGTCTTCATTTTTAAGGAGTACAGCTGTTTCATTCCTAATAAGATCAACATTTGTTCGTTTTTGTTTACTTAATCTTTGACTTTTGTTAGTAGCCGATCTACATTAAAGGACGAGGTATGCCCCTGCAAATTTGTTGAAAACCCCAGTGGGCATCTTGCTAATTGTAGATTTCATTTATCATCCGAGTTTCGCAAAATTGCTTTCAGTTCCGGCTTCACGCTAAAGTTTTACTTTGGGAAAGGATCCAAAAACGGGACTGAAACAAATTTTTCTGCCAATAATATTTGTCTCTTCGTTAAATAAGACTCCTTCTTGTAAGACGTTGTCGTAAATTTTGTTCGGTTCGTCTGCTTTGATTGATAACCTACTCATTAGTAGGTTCAAGGTTGATGCCATCCTCATCCAAACAATATTGCACTTTTTAGGACAATTTAACCTGATTTGTTCTAGATTTATATTTCTCTTTTTTAGAAAGGTTCAGTAAACTTAAACTGTTTTCCTGGTAAGTTAGCTGAAAACTATTTTCAGTTGAACTGTTAAAAGCTGTACTTTGCTTTCTTTTGTTCGCGGTCAACTTCGGCTGTCAGCAAATTGAGTGGCGTTTTCACATTTGTTGTCGTTGGTGGCAACAAAGTGTGGAGCGAGTCGTCTCCCTTCTTCTGTGCTTGTTCAGAGGGATGCGAGGTTGATTTGGTAATGGTAGTGCTGGTTATCATTTCATTCCATTGCTGCTGCAAGTGCTCTCTCTTCTTCTGTTATGGAGCTTACATACTCATCAATTGAATGATGAACTCAAACTCCACTTAGTCTCAACTACACTAACTTATATAATAGAACCAATATTATTACATGCCTTTCATGTGTTTTGCACCTTTAGAAACGTTTTATTAAGGTTTCAGAATTTTCGAGCGGACGCGGATCTTCGGAGCTGGGCCAAAAGCGAAAATCTTCAGTCTACTCTTAAATTTATAGTAAGTATCCTTTCTAATGCTTTAATACAACTGATTATAAAAAACAATTTCACGACTGATGTTGAGGCGTATTAAACAGATATTAGAACGTTTAGACAACATTAAGTAATTTCACAAGTTTGGTAAATTTCAATCGATAATCAAAAGTTAATCATGGTCGAACGACATGACTCTCCCCTGCCTTGAGGAAATCGTTCTGGACTCCATAATTTTTTGCTCGTCCTTCATTTTTGTCATGAAGTAAGAATTTAGTTCAATCAAACTACAGCAGTCCACATTGTTCCAGCCCATAATGAAATATCGAGTCAAAAATGTTGAGCAAAAAAATACTCCTTCGTTAATAATGATGGCATCATTGTAGTTGGCATTGCGTAATTGTTGCCTTTGTTCCAAATAAAGTGGAATAGATTGTCCTTGTATTGGGTCGTTTTTCAAAATTTGCAAGATCATCTAATTTTGCAAATCAACAGCACTTGTGGCTGAGCTTAAATGAGGATGTGATTTCAAAGCTCATATAATAGTTGGCGGGATGGTATGTGAGAAATTGATTTGTACGAAGGTGTTTTGGGCATCAGAGCTAACTCCTAATACAGGTTTAAAGTCCACCTTTCGTCTTTGATCTTGAACAAATCTTCAGATGATTCCGAATCTATGATAGAGCCAGAGATAGAGAACGTGAAGAAAAACATTTAAGATAAAAACAACAACAGTCAATGTATGTGATATATCCATATGGAGTAAGATCTGAATTCATTGATTGAAGATGATTTGAACAGTTTAATTCTTTGTGCAATCAGCTCAGATATTTCTGCGAGATGGATATTATCGGCTACACCTGGGTTCATCAGCAGTTTCTCTTTTCGCATTAGATTTACAACTGCTACAGTTTTCTATGGATGGTAGTTCGCCAAGCGGGTCGGCTAGTTTGACCTGAACTTTCTTTGCTGGTATCTTAACTCGAAAGATTGACTCTGATCTTTATCATATGGCCTAATAGCTGGTATCCACAGTCTATAGTCATGATGCAGATCCTACAGCCGCGTATTAATTCACTACGAGTCGGAAGAACTGCACATATAAATAATTTGAGTAAAATAATTTTCCGTAGCTGATGTCAACAACCAAATTCCATAGCCTAAGTTCTGAGCTTGAACTTGATTAGGTAGGTATTTGAATTCTGTTTCGTAGTCACGAATCGCTTCTTGGCATGATTTGAAAAACAGTGTCGCTAAGCACGATCTATGACTTGGCTGAGCTGCCACAGCTTGGTGACAAATTTCATATCTGGATAACCCAAAGCATTGTTCAAATTGGCTTACAGTCAGCGGTAGAGATTCCATCTGATCCTCAGATATTGCAAGATATGGTGCTTCAATGCCATTCAACTGCCATCTGAGGTTCTGGCTGAGGCATTGGTACTGCCTGCGCATTATAAACTGTAAATACCGTTTGACGTGATGCAAGTGGTATGGCTGAAGTCACAATTAGACCTTGTGCGGCTTCTATCACGTCCCAAAATAGTTTTGCATCATAAAATAACACAAGATCACTGGTCGGAATGACTAACAAAAGTCTGTCTGCTGCTTTGCTTTATACTGTTAGCGACCAAAGCTTTCTAGTATTGCCATCAGTGAATCGCATGGCACTAGAGACTTCGGCATATCATTTGAAGGAGAGTTGGAATCGAGTTCAGCAAATTCAGTCGGTAAGCGTACAGAGCTGATCTGTAGCTTTTTACGTCGGCGTATATGAGTGTAAGCAATGAAGCAGCGGTATCAAAGTTAAAATTGATCGGCTGATACGAGAACAGCATTTGGTTGCAGTCTCTGAATGTACGAATGTTGTCTCCAAATACTTGAAACTGTTGCTCAATTATTGCCCAATTTTTATTCTGCGTCTCGCTTATTTGTTTTTGTGTAGCATGGGTGTCTGCCAGTTTGTTGCTGATCATGAAAAATATATCTTTTGTCTCCTTTTATTTGTACAACGTACTCTGTCAGCGCTTCCGTATAATGTTTAGTGGATCAATGTTTTGGGCATTGGCTTTCGCTTCGTCCTGGCAACTTTCAAATATTCTTGTTGCACCGCATCCTCCTGCATTTCCCATAACGACTCCGCTTCCAAATAGACCAATTCCTGCCATTGCCAGAGCTCCTACATGGGCTCCTTTCTTGACTGTTGTTGTTTCAACTGATTCGGTTTGTAGAAAGGTTGCCGTTTCGTTTTGCATGAGATACTTCCTCTTTTATTTGCTGTGTTGTTTGATTCAAAATCCAATTTATATTATATGGAGCCGAGTTCCTGTTAAAGCTTGTTGAGAAATCCAATTTTCATGACACAGCTGGGAGATTCCACATCTCTTGTAGCTTTGATAACAAATTCCCGACATCTGATTTCATTGAGAAATTGAATGAAGGGAATGGTATAAGTAACTCACCTGGAACAAACTTTTTGGCCGAAAAATTTTTGGTTTCCTCGTTAAAGATGATTCCCTTTTCGATAACGTTATATTCGCCAGATCGGGGGGAGAAACAGGATGAGTAAGGGTATAAGCCTCGTCAACATTCTAAATAAAATTTTGTTTTAAGAACTAACTTACACTTTTTGTGATTCAGATTCAACTATTCAAAACAATTAGTTTATTGTGAGTATAAAGAGAAATGTGATTGTTGTGTAATGTAATGTGTAAACAGTGTAATGTGATGTGTTGTGTAAACAGGTAATGTATTGTGTATAAAGGATAAGTGAGGGCATAAGCCTCATCATTCTAAATAGAATTTTGTAACAACTAACTTAAGCATTGTGTTTCATGCTCAATTATTCCAAACAATTAGTTTTTTGTGAGTATAAAAAGGAAATGTGATTAAGTTGGGTTCAGTTATTTGGCAAGTTAAACATTTTCAGTTGAAAATGCTGAAAACTGTTTTGCATCTTGCTTTTGTGGGCGCTGCTTATTGGCGCCCTCATGTCCTGAACTGCTGTGTCAACGGAACTTATTATGAGTTCATCGGACGAAGGGTGTGGTCGCAGGCTCGAACTCTTGTGTGTTGGCCAACTCCAGCTAATGAAGGTGACTTCAATTGGCAAGGCCCAATTGTTGTACTCTTCAGCGTATCTGCTGTTATAAGCAGATTCAATTCTGCTTTATTTATGCCGTCTACAAAATGACTCTGCTAGGATACTAATTTAAAGTGAACTTCGACTTTGAACTCGTAGAACCACTTTGAATCTGTAGAGTGGTTTGAGTGTTTTGCTCTTAGACTTCTAAAGGCTAAAGGACTTTTATACTTTTTAATTTTCTTTCTAAAAGGTTTTGATGGACGCTCAATCTAAAGTTAGATGAATTTTCCAGAAAACTATTAACAAGAGATTTGCATTTTCCGGAGATATGTATGAAGAGAACAACGCGATCTAATCAAAATTCCGGTGTTCTATTAACCATTTGCGATAATGCTGCTTCTCTCACCAAAGCTGTCACAAGTTACGTTTCAGTGCATGATATCGAAAAAAACGTTCTTGCATTGGTTGCTGGTTGCAGAGCTGTTCAATACAGGGACAAAAATGATCAGGTGATAATTTCTTAAATCATTTTTGTTATCATGTATACTGTTGTCTTCAAAATCATCAGCCCTACATTTCCTTGTAAGATAAATTAAAATGGTTTCACCACTGCATTGATCGGTTAGTAAAAATCGAAAACGTAGAAAACCGATTCTTCGTTTCTGGAAAACGACTAACTGACTCCGGTGCAAATGTCTATATGGATGTACTTCCATTTGACGAATTAATAAGACCTGATTTTATAAATTACACTATTCCCAATAGCAATGAGATTTCGACGCTGTACAGAAGGTACTAATTGACTGTCGATAAGCCCAAATTTACATGATGGCAGAGTGACTTCATTGGAGCTACTATTGTATGGTCCTGGTGAAAAACATTGGTTTTTCCCCACCATCTGCTGTATGTGGCGTGCTAGAAAGACAATTCGTTCGGTCGAGCACTTTTAAAGAGTGATTAGAACTTTATGACGGCAAGAAATTTTTTACTGTCGGCAATGAGTGGGTGACACAGTATACCTTCCATAGGTCTGGTTACATTGCGTTGCAACGGTGCAATTATACAATGGCTGTGCTTCAATTCTATCATTCGATATAAAAATTCAAGAGCAGATGAAAAATAGTGCATGGAAATTGATGAGTGTAATTGCTATAGATGGTGATCGTAAAGAACGTAAAAAACAACAGGAAAGTGGTTCATAAGGCTCATAAAAATTATAAAAATTTCTCGTTTCTAAGCTAAGATTTTGCATTACAGTTGATATTGGGATTCGTGATCTGGATCGTATTTTTTCCTAAAAAATCTATTTCTTCCAGTAGTTTTTTTTGCACTTTTGACTATTTTTTTGTAATTCGAATGTTAAAACATTGGCTAAAAGATGTTTCTTTTGATGTAATTTCCTAAGCATTCATTATTAACTGAGCAAATTTGGCTCAGAATGGGCCAGTATTATGAAGTATCCAATGAGCTAATCATTTTTGCATCAGGTATAGTTATCACAAAAAGTTATAATTTACATGTCTAGAGCCTATCTTAATACATGGTTAGGAAATGTTTCTGCTTGTTGAGCTTAAAATTTTTTGGGTGCACAAAAATTGTTATGTGAACTCGTGCTGGTATGCCTAATGCCCTGATGAGGACTGTTTCTTGATTTTTTTTCAAACTTTGGAAAAGCGAGTAAAAATATGTTTATTCATAATCATAATACATTTTTTACATATAACTCTTTTACTTTTGTGAATTGGTTCAGCCAAATTGTTGAGTGGCTTCCTAGTCACTAGATATGGCAATCGCTTGTAAAAAATTGTAGAAAATCTTTCTTCAATTTTTTTCTGTGACACATTGAGTCTAACTTATCTTAAAACATGTAATTTATGACATTCGGTTTGTTTTCTGTTATTAATTTTGTGATCATTATTTTAATCTGTTTTGGATAGCTAGAGTTGATACTGTCGATTTGGTAGAATAATTGAATGAATTGATTTTGATGAGTTAATAGTGCAATTAAATTTTGTTTCAAACAAAGGAATTAAGATCCAATTTGCTGAGATAAAACATTAATTAAAAATCTTAGCAGATTAGGCCAATTTAAATCTTCTGAGTTCAGTTCTGACTTCAGGCTTGCTATAACCTTATCATTGTTTTTTTTCTAATGCTTTCTTCAAGTTTTCGACATCCATTCTACTAAACGGGTAAAATAGTCTTGATTCAAGAGTATCTACAATGAGCATAAAGATAGAACGATTTTCAACTGGGTGCCACATTGATAACTAACGTTTAGCATGTCGGTTTTTCTGATTAAATCTCTCTTTCTCACTTAGTCAGATTCCAAGTTTTTCAAAGCTCAGATTCTTAACATGATTATCAGACAGTTGTACTATGAGTTCTCAAAACTGGAGAGGTTAGACTGCCTAGAGAAAACTCTAAGGCTTTGGTCCTCTTTTATATTAACACCGCCGCTCTTCCCTCTCAATCTAGCTGCAGCTTTCGCGATTGGTTTTACTGTGTTTGAGCTCTGGGCCTGATCTTTCTCAGTATCTTTCCTAGTGTTTTTACTTCTTAACTTCGTTTTTGATCGTCTGTATATTTCCTCACTCATATCCTGAATATCGATGGGTGGTTCAATTGATTTATAAATTCGTAGTCGAACTCTATGTACACATTGTGTAAAATTCGTGCCGATTTTTTCTATCAGATAGTTCGAATTGGTTAAAACTCTTTCAACTCGCTACAACGGTAACAATATTTGCATTGACTTGCTTCCAAAGTCTGACTGATACTGATGAGAAAGCTTTGGGTTGAGTAAAAGGCAGTAACTGTGTTCCTGGAAAGGATTGGGTACGCTTTCTCATCAGAGTACTTTCAGAACTTGTGATGAGCTTCTAGTATACATTTGCAGTGTCAATATAATTTTTGCATAGCATCTTGCAACTCTATCGCAAAACCTGATTTTGGATCCACTCGTTGGATGTTTGTTTTACTAAATGTAAGATCAAGTGGTTTAATGGTTTCTCGTCCAATAAAAATAGCAGTTGGTGTGCAGCCTATTGACCAGTAATAAAATGTGTTGTGAATGAATGTGGCTAATGGTACGGAGATGCCCGTTTGATTTGTTCATGTGTTCAACTTTAAAATTCTTATCAGTGCTCCAAATGGTCTTTCCACAACCCCTACATTTTAAGCGTGTTCAAATGTAGCATGTTTCAGCGTGATTGCTGATAATTTGCTTTCAAACATTTAAATGTTCGTGCATTAGTTCAGACACAAAAACTGTTCCGAGATCTGATACAATCGTATGTGGAATGTAACTATGTGTGAAGAAAATTGTTGCTATTTCAGTTGGTACTTTTTATGCACTTGTTCCTGTTAGTGGTTTTGCAAATACATATTTAGAGAACACATCAATGCCTGTTAATGCGTGCTTGTAAACTCACGACTTAAATGGTCCTACGAGATCGATTTGCAGCATATCTCCAGGAAAGGACTGCAGAGAAACTAGCTGGAGAAAAAAAATCTAATTGCTCTGTTTGAAATTGCTTTTGTTTGAATGCATGTAAAACCGTTTTTTATCATAGTGATTAAAAATTCTGTGAAGCCGGGAAAGTAATTTTTTTTCTAAACTCTTGCACTGTTTTTGCAATGTTCTGCTATCATTCAATTATACAGCCTAAAAACTACTTCTCTCTATAGATGTTTTGGAGGCAAAATTGCAGTGTTCTCGTTTTTCCTGTGTCGTCAAAACAAGTTCTGAAAACAGCTCGTTCTGGAGTAACAACCTATTAAATTGCATTCCATACTTTTTCAGCTGAAACAATGCATAGGTTAGATCTTAACTCATTCCCGAGTTTTCCATGAAATTACTCTTTTTTGTCTCATCCTTTTGCTGTTCGCCTTTCAAACTTAAAGGATCTGTTCTTTCCACGATGGCGCTCAAATAATCTTTCAGGTCTAACACCAAAATTTCATTTATCGGACAAGTTTTGATTGAGGCGTATTAGTCCTTGAACTTGCGTCATCATTGTTTGCGTTGTTGAAATATGTGATTCCTTTTTGTTCTAAAATGTCAATGCTGAGTCTGCTTTGTTTTAATTTGCAGATTGTTTTTTCAACAATTGCAAACATTTGTAGATCAAACATTTTGTCAATCTTGTTAACGGAGCTTAGCGATGCAATGGGTTCTTAAGCTGGCGATTCTATTTCAATCTCACGTATGAGAAATCTATCTGTCAATTTTAGCTGCAAGGTTGTTGACAGATCACTTTGTACACGTGATAAAAAATTAGCTGCGTAATTTGCACGATATGGTATTTGAGCAATTACCAAGTTATATGACAAAAGCCGGTCCAACCAATTCCAAAGCGATGGTGGTTTTTGCTTCGAAAAAATGACCTAAGCTTTTGTTTTCTGTAAGAATCACAACTGGTTCTTCTGTTCCCCAAATGAAATGAAAGAAGTGTTCGGGAGCAAAAAACAGTCGAAGAAACTCGTTACAATGAACCGAAAATTATGATGCATTAAATGGTCTGGAACCAAAAGCAACCGCAGCTTTTCTCTTCATTGTTTTGATTTTTGATGCCATCTTCAATCATAAGAACAAAACCAGTTCCAACGTGGTTTCCATCTCATAGCAAGACATACTGTAAACCAGGTTTCGCTAAGCGTAATGTCAGGCTAGTTGCTTTCACAAAATCATTTTTAAAAACTTCAAGATCTTCATTTTCTTCAGTTATCATTTGTTGTTGGTCTTATCGTAGCAATTTATAGAACGGCATCAGCTTTCGAGCTAGGTTCGGAAAAAAGTCACGCCAAAATTGAATGAATCCTACCAGACGCTTTACTTGTTGAACTGTTTCAGGCATTTTCAAGTTTTTCAGGAATTTTTATATTTTAAATTTTCAGTTGATACTCCATCTGGTGTGATGTACTTTTTAAGGAATTTGATTTTTTATTTGACAATTTTGCATTTACCGGGAGATAATTTTTATTTTGATCTCCTTATGCACTCTCCTCCTTATGATCTCCTACTATTTCTTAGGTGGGGTATGAGTTCATCAAAATTTTTCACGGCACTGCCGATATCATCGAAGTGCTACGTACAACTGTTAGCTCCTAAGCATGTATTTAACCAGTGTCGAATGAAGACACTAAACCCTGTCACTGATTTACTTAGAACGTGAGCTGGACATTTATAGGCATCAGTGCGAGAGGCAACAAGGCCAATAATTGAACAGAGCGATTATCTGCCATTTGTACACAATGGTTTGCTTGTGAGCAATCAAATTTGTTTATCAGTGTTTTGCCAGCAAATGGTTTGATGCAACACTCATATTTGAATTGGAAATTTGCTATTTATGCAATCATTTCTCAGTAGATGGCAAGTAAAATTAGATGGCAATTAAGTAGATGGCAATTAAAATTCGCAATCTATTATAATTCGCAATAAAGTAGATGGCAATTAAAATTTGCAATCTACCAGTTCCCTTTCGTTGAGCAAATACTGGACTACTTTACTTTTACAGTGACAAGGTTGTTATAAAGTTATAATAATGCATTAAAGCAAGTTCAACAAGAGGTTCATAACGCAAATGAAAGAACGTTTCTGGATTTTGAACGTAAACAGGAAGTTCGTGTTCTGTGGTCAACTTCAATTTGAGTTCGGTATTAAAACCAACATCAAATCGATGCTTCGCAAATATATCAGAAAATTCCACCAATAACTCTTCAACTTGCAATTTTTGGTTACTTTCAAGGACGGAATTTTCCCAGGAAAATCGCTGAAGGAATTGAACTCTGTATTCACTGTTTGCTTTAGCATCAATTTTTTAACATTTGAAAGTTCTGGATTTGATCAACAATTTCACGTTCAGGTGGGGACAACATTTCAGGGTTAGGAGAGGTTTCACGAGGATTAACGATAGGTTTTTGTATTCCAGTTTTGGATGTTCATTCGATTGACTGAAATTTTGTACTGAAATAATTGATTTCGTTCAGACTATGTTTTTATGATCTCATTTTTTGCAGGAGCTAAAAGCTGCGGATCAATTTGAATCAGATTTTTGGCTTGAGTTGGGTTGAGAACTTCAAAACTCACTATTATTGTATTGCATGAAAAAGTGATTTGATGATCCGTAGGGTTAATGGCTGAAATGTAAATTTTTCCGGTTTCGTCAACTGTACTCAATGATGATGAGAGAACTACATCTGTACCCTCCTCAAACTTTTTCTAAGGAATTACTACACCACTATAGTTAATTAGGCTTAAGTCATTTTGATCAGGAATGTAGCACTCAATTATTGATTGCGTTTTTGGTTTCAATGATTGTTTTTTTCATTTAGATGATACGTCATTTTGGGTAATTAAACCAGATTGTTTGACGGGCTTATATCAGTAGAGTGCATTCGAAAGAAGCAGTTGCACAGTAAAATATTAATCATTTTTAGCAAAATAAGGAATGAATCATTGAAATTAGCTTGTTGATTAACTCTAACTGGCGCCCCTGAGGCAAGTTTAACAAATAACTGTGTAATCAGGATTTTCAAATTTAGCTTTATCTGACTTTTAGGAGTGGCATTTGCGCAAGGGCCAGTATCAATGAGGGCTCTTTTGTAATTTTTTGCCGAAATCTAATTTAGTGTAATTCAAAACATGTCCTTCGAGAGGTATAACTGAGATGATTACGATAAACACACTTATATCAAAACACCTGTGCACACTGTATTGTAACAATATGGTTTTGAGGTTAGGACGGGTTAATTTGCATTGAGGGTTGTGATCTAACCTGCGCATTAGAGTTTTGACTGTTTTCGTCACTCTGAAATTTTGCTCGGACATACTGTTGTGTAGAATAATTATTCTGATAATTATAGCTTCCTTATAATTTAAAATGTAATCCTCGATAGTTACATCCTCCGCTATAACCCCGATTTCCTCTGTATCTACCTCTTTAACTGCTGTTATTATATGAGCTACCTGATCTCTGTTGCTCTCTTACTTATATCTGCTCCTCAAGCTGCTTTGTTAGGGGGTTCACTTCGATTTATATAGACTCCTGGGATTGTGTTAGCTTTGAGAGTGCAGTTACTAGGTTTTCAGAAATTGTTGTGCTAATCATTTCGCTGAACACTACCTCGCCATAACTGTCAATTTTGCAGAGATTATGAATAATTAGCTATTTTCGAGCTAACAGAAATAAGTCTTTTTTTTTTGAAAAGCGCTTAATTTGATGCTCACGTTCTCTTTGTGCAAGAAGTTAGTTTTGTGGATTCTCGGCATTCGCTGCTTTATTCGATTGCTCTCATCCTATGCTTTGAGTGCTGGATCGGCTGGAGGAACAACCGCTGGTGTTGGATTCGGATACGCTCTTAGCGCCATATTTTGCAAGTTAACTAAAAAATTCTCCGGTGTGTCAGTTTTAGGTTCAAACTTGATGCTCTCGAGCTTAACAACGTGAAATTCATTTGAGGATTCCAAAATTGATTTCTCAGTGCTGTTAAGCTTAAGTCTAAATCTGCTCTCGTTGCTGCATCTAAAGTCTGAAAAAATCTACGTGCCGCATCTTTCAAATGTAAAGATAGGAAATTGGCTTGCTGCCCTGCTTCAATAGCTGCACCGCCTATATTGCTTCTTAGCAGTCTCTCAAACTCCGGAAAACTTTCTTTTCAGTTCCGCCATAGCCTTCCAGACTAATGTTTGGTTGTGCAATTCTTAAGTTTTAGAATTTTTGAAGGAATTTCAGAGAAAAATAACGTTGCCAAGATTTTGGCAGTTATGAGTGATTACTCTAAAAACGTAAAGTTGCAATTGATAATAAGATGATCTAGAAAAAGAGCGATAACCAGACTTCAATATAAAATTCATCAATCATGGCCCTTCATTCAAAATAATTTCAGTTAAAATTGATATCATATTCATGTAGATTTTGATTGAGCGTTCATCAAAAATAAGTCATTTTACAATCTACTGCAGAAAGTTTTAACGTACCCTTGAAGGAGTGACCCTGAGGCATTAACAAGGTGCAGAAAAATTGGGACACTTCGTCTTTTGCTTGATGGGCTGGGTAGTAGATTAAGTTGTCTTCTCAGTGCTGACTTGTCAAACAGATTCTTCCCTCAATGTTATTGCATGCTTGTTATGTGTTTTGTACCTATTAAGGTTTCAGGATCTTCGAGCGGATCCTCAGAGCTGGACAACAATCTTCTTCAGTCTACTGTTAAATCTAGTAAAAGTAAGTTTTCCAATGCTTTAATTCAAGTGATTATAAAACAAACAATTTCTCGAGTGATGACGAGGCTTATTAAACAAATATTAGAACTTAAAGTCAATATTAAGTTGTTTCAAAATTTTGGTAAATTCCAATCGATAATCAAAAGTTATTTAAGGTCGAACGACATGACTACTACTTTTAACAACTTCTACTTAATTTGACTGCTTTATTTTTTTGCGATTTTGTTTTTCTAAGAATCTTGGTGAACGCTCATGCTGAACAAGGTAATTTTTTTGAGATACAATGGAGCCTAAGTTGATGGCGGCAATAATTGCCTTCAATAAGAATCACGGCAGCAATAAAAACATTCTGGAATTAAAACATTGACTTCTTTGAAGATGAAGGAGAGTTAATTGTCAAACGATTTTCCAATCTCAAGTTCGATGGAAAAGACTTGTTATTTTCTGGTGGCGTGGTCCCTACGATGGATCCATTGCAGCGTGAAATTGGCAAAATCCACTATAAGTTTGATCGCCATAGACGAGAAAAACGTTTTTGAGAAGAGCCTTGATTAATGCTGGCTTTCGAATGCCAAGTTACTTATGAGGTCTTACAAAAGTAGTTGAGAAAGTTGTTTGTGTTTGTACTTTAACCATTTTCATCAAAACCGATTTCCTTTCTTGTGTTTAGGTTTGTCGCTCCCGTCCCTGTTGTTACAAGAATGATCCTAAAAATGATCGCTTTTTAACCGATGAAATAAGAGAAGGAGTGAAAACGAAACTATATTCTGATCTTGGGATTGATTTCGATAACGATCCCGTAGACTTTGTACAGGGATCTAATGAGCTCAAAAAACCTTTGCCAAAGGCTGAGGATTTTGAGCAATGCTTGTTTTCAAGCATTTACTACCTTCTTATGGGAAGAAGATCAGGTAGTTTTTGATGAGTCTTTGGTTAACACCTTATACAATGAGTTTCATTACTCTTTTTTTAAGGTGAAAAGTTGATAAAATCACCTTGTCAAGTTATTCGCAAAAAGTGTGGTGACAAGATGCCCGAACCTGAGTTCATAAAACTGCTACAAGCAACTGAAATATTCTTGTTCTCCTTTTGAGAAATTTAAATCGAGGGACAGTGCCAACTCCGTTGGCGATCACTGGCTCGGTAATTTTATTGTTTTTTTAACTTGCAATATAGTGCCTTGGAATAGCTTATCTTCTCTGTTTGGACTTAAGTGTGTTTACTACGATTATCATAATGAGAATTCTGTTTGGGTGAGATAATATCATTCCACAACATCTCAAAATCGTGGTGGAGCAACGCTTCTTTAGAACGAAAGAAAAATGGCAATTGAATTGGCTACGACTGCGAGCCCAAAACTGAAATACCTATAAAACAGTAAGTCTAATGTTCTGTTTTGAGAGTTCCGGTTTGTTTTTCGTCAGCTTAGAACAAGAAATTTTAGGAAAGTTTAGCTCACAGATTGAATTTGACCCTTTCGGAATTAATGGTGAGATCAGCCCGCCTTCTGCAAAGGTTCTGCGACTCGATTGAAACTTTTGGTAGTGAAATAAACCCATAAGTGCTGAGTAAAACTTTGCTTTCATTTGCAGACTGTTATGAATTTGTGCTAATATTTGAATTCTTCTATTGAGTCCTTGCCGTTCGATAGACAAGTGTACCTGAGGACAGTATGCCTTTGCTTTTGTAATTTGTCTCTGATGACCAATCTAGTCAAACAAAAATCTGTTTTTCAACCTTATTTCTTGACACTTGCTACTCCATAGGGGGAAGGTCAAGTCGCAAAATGAAGAGAAAACTGGTTAGAGAGAGTGGTACCATTTTATCCCGTTTGGAGAGTGATGATTCCTCACCCCAGCCCCTTTTCAGGGGTTGAAAATCAGTATTTTACATGTACTTTTGGTTTTTCTGACACGAATTTGACAAATTTTTTTGGATTTTTCCCAAAATTTAATTATTGAATTGTCTAAGGCTCAACACAATAACTGATGGATATTGCTTAGCTTTAGTTTGCTTTAATGGCAACTGAGACAATATATCCTTTGTATTATTTGATTTATGTTTGTAGTCGTGACAAACGTACTTCAAAACTGTAGTTCCATTTTTGACAAAATATGGTTTTTTCCGCACTTTTCCGTTAATTTCGCTTTTCTACCTTGCGTTCTGCCGAAAAAAAAATACAATTGTGAGGGCGATCGGCATCTGCTTGGACGTTCCTCTGTTAGGGTAATTCTACATGCAGATAAAAATTCCATTATCATTTTACAAACCATTGACCAATCTAGGCCCTTTTTGTCTCATTACAGCTGTGGAATCCACACTCGCTGAACGTTATGGTTCTGAACATGCCTCTTAAGGCCAACTAAGCAAGTATTGTATTGCGGGTTGAGTTTACGCCACTGTGAAATTGTGCTGGGACACATATATAACCTCTACTTCCTCTATATTTACCTCTGTTAATATATTAGATAGCTGATCCTGAACTCTGTTGCTCTCTTACTTGTATCTGCTCCTCAAATTGCATTGTGAAGGCGTTTACCTTGTTTTCTATCGAAACCTGAGTTTGTGTTAGCTTTGAGAAAGCGGTAACTAAATTCTCATAAATTGTGCTACTCATTTTGCTAACACTACATCACCATAACTGTCAATTTCGCGGAGATTATGAATAGTCAGATGTTTTCAAGCTTACAGACATAAGTCTTCAACAGTAGTAGTTTCAAGTAGTAGTAGCTCTGAGCCAACTCAGCATACATTTTCTGAAGAAGCGCTTAATTTGATGCTCACGTTCTCTTTGTGCAAAAAGTAAGTTTTCTGCATTCTCGGTATTCGCTGCTTTATTCGCTTGCTCTCATCATCTGCATCGAAGGCTGGATCGGCTGGAGGAACAGCAGTTAGTGATGGATTCGGATACGCTCTTAGCGCCAAATTTTGCAAGATAACTAAAAAGTTCTACGGTGTGTCAGTTTTAGGTTCAAACCTGATGCTCTCGATCTTAACAACATGTAATTCTCTTAATTGAGAACTCCAACAATGATTTCTCAGTGCTGTTAAGCTTAAGTCTAAATCTGCTCTCGTTGCTGCATCTTAAGTCTGAAAATATCTTCGTGCCGCGTCTTTCAAATGTAAAGATAAGAAATTGGTTTGACTCCCTGCTTCAATAGCTGCAACGCCTATATTGCTTCTTAGCAGTCTCTCAAACTCATGAAAACCTTCTTTTCAGTTCCGCCACAGGCTTCCAGACTAATGTTTGGTTGTGCAATTCTTAAATTTTAGAATTTTTGAAGGACTTTCAGAGAAAAATAACGCAGAGATTTTGGCAGTTATGAGTGATTACTCTAAAAACGTTAAGTTGCAACTGATAAAAAGATGAACTAGAAAAAGAGCAATAATCAGACTTCAATATAAAATTCATCAATCATGGCGCTTCATTCAAAATGATTTCAAATATAATTGATATCAAATTCATGTAGATTTTGATTGAGCGTTCATCAAATATGAGGCATTTTACAATTTACTGCAGAAAATTACAAAGTTTTAACGAACCCTTGAAGAGGTGACCCTGAGGCATTAACAATATGCAGAAAAATTGGGTGATTTCGTCTATTGATTGATAGGCTGGGTAGTGGGTTAAGTTGTTTTCTAAGTGCTGACTTGTCAAACAGATTCTGAAGCGATGTTCTTCAACTCTTCGTCCTCTATGTGGTTGGGAAGGAAAACAACTCCATGTCATCAGTAAAACGATCAAACTTGTGCAGGTGAGATTGTTTTTCCATTTTCTGTCACCAACAAACGTATCTAATATAATCAATATTATTGCATGCTTGTTATGTGTTTTGCACCCTTAGAAACGTTTTATTAAGGTTTCAGGATCTTCGAGCTGATCTTCAGAGCTGGGCAGCAATCTTCTTCGGCCTTTTGTTAAACTTAGTACGAGTAAGTTTTCCAATGCTTTAATTCAAATAATCATAAAAACAATTTCTCGAGCGATGGCGAGGCTTATTAAACAAATAATAGAACTTTAAGTCAAAACAAAGTTATTTCACAAGTTTGATAAATTCCAATCGATAACCAAAATTAATTCAAGGTCGAACGACATGACTACTAATTTTAACAACTTCTACTTAATTTGACTTTATTTTTTGCGTTTTTGTTTTTTTAAGAATCTGGGTGAACGCTCATGCTGTATAAGATTATTTTTTTAAGATACAATGGAGCCTAAGTTGATGGCGGCAATAATTGCCTTCAATAAGAATCACGACTGTAAAAAACATTGACTTCTTTGAAGATGGAGGAGAGTTATTTGTTAAACGGTTTTCCAATTTCAAGTTCGAAGGAAAAGACTTGTTATTTTCTGGTGGCGTGGTCCCTACAATGGAACAAGTGCAGCGTGAATTTGACATAATCCACTAAAAGTTTGTTCGCCATAGACAAGGAAAACGGTATTTGAGAAGAGCCTTGATTAATGCTGGCTTTCGGATATTTGAGAATAACCTTGATTAATGCTGGCTTTCGTATGCCAAGCTACTTATGAGGTCTTACACAAGTAGTTGACGAAAGTTTTTTTGTGATTTAACTGTTTTCATCAAAATTGGTTTCCTTTCATGTATTTAGATTTGTCGCTTCCGTTCCTGCTGTTATAAGCAGGATCATAAAAATGTTTGCTTTTTTATCGATGGAATAAGAGAAGGAGTGAAAAAGAAACTATGCTCTGAGCTTGAAATTGATTTCGTTAAGGATCCTGTAGACTTTGTACTGCGATCCAATGAGCTCAAAAAACCTGACAAACCTTTGCCAAAGGCCAAGTTTGCCTGTTTACTACCTTCTTACCGGAACAAAATCAGGCAATTTTTGATGATTCTCTGGTTAACACCCTATACAATGAGTTTCGTTACTCTTGTTTCAAGGTGGAAAATTGACAAAATCACCTTGTCAAGTTATTATTTTTTCGTAAAAAGTGTGGTGACAAGATGCTCGAACCTGAGTTCATAAAACTGTGCCCCAAGCAACTGAAATATTCTTGTTCTCCTTTTGAAATATGTAAATCGAGGGACAGAGCGAACTCCAATGGCGACCACTCGGTCGGTAATTTTATTGTTTTTTAACTTGCAATATAGTGCCTTGGAATAGCTTATCTTCTCTGTTTGGACTTATGTGTGCTTACTACGATTATCATAATGAGAATTCTGTTTGGGTGAGATAATATCATTCCACAACATCTCAAAATCGAGGTGGAGCATTGCTTCTTTAGAACGAAAGAAAAATGGCAATTGAATTGGCTACGACTGCGAGCCCAAAACTGAAACACCTATCAAACAGTAAGTCTAATGTTCTGTTTTGAGAGTTCCGGTTTGTTTTTCGTCAGCTTAGAACGAAAAATTCTTTCACGCGAAATTTCCTCTAAACTTTAAATATTATAAACCTTTAGCTCCTAGAATGAATTTGACTCCTTCGGAATTAAGGGTGAGATCGGCGCGCGTGCTGCGAAGGTTTCATTTGCAGACTGTTATGAATTTGTGCTAATTTTTGAATTCTTCTATTGAGTCCTTGCCGTTCTATAGACAACCGTACCCGAGGACAGTATGCTTTTGCTTTTGTAATTTGTCTCTGGTGACCAATGGACTGAAACAAAAATCTTTTTTTGTTTTCCGATCTCATTTCTTGACACTTGCTACTCCATAGGGGGTGGGTCAAATCGCAACATGAAGGAATGAAGAAAAAACTGAGTATAGAGAGTGGTACTATTTGATCCCGTTTGGTGAGTGATGACTCCTAACCCCCGACCCCTTTCAGAGGTTGGAAATCAGTAATTTACATGTACTTTTGGTTTTTCCGACAGGAATTCGACTAATTTTCGGGCATTTTTCCTCAAATTTACTGTTCAATTGTCTAAGACTAAACACAATACCTGATGGATATTGCTTAGCTTTAGTTTGCTTTAATGGCAACTGAGACAATATATCCTTTGCAATATTTTATTTATTTTTGAAGTCGTGACAAAAGTACTCGAAAATTGTAGTGCCATTTTTGACCAAAATATGATTTTTACCGTACTTTTCCGTTAATTTCGTTTCTCTCCCTTGCGTTCTGCGAAAAAACAATTCTGAGGTTGATAGTCATCTGCTTGGACGTTCCTCTGTTAGGGTAAAATTTTTTCTACATGCAGATAGATTTCTATTTTGTCATTTTCGAAAAAGTCAATTAGCACTTTCACAAAGCATTGGCCAATTTTGGGCGTTTTTGTCTCATTCCAGCTGTGGAATCGAAACTCGCCGAATTTTACGATTCTGAACATGCTTGCTAATGCCTACTAAGCAAGTATTCGAGTTTAAATACGAAGTTTTATCAGTTTTTGTTGATTTTGTGACTAGATAACAGACAAAACGTTGTCTGTTTTCGTCAAATATACAAAGAACAGCATTCTTTTTATTTTCTTTAGTAGTTGAATTTCTAGATAGATTGCAACTGAAGTTAGCCAAGCCTTCCAGTGGTGTTTCACGCGATACTGATTGAACGATTAAAGGTTTTGTATTTTGAATATCGTCTGTACTATAGAAGAGTTTGAAATCGGGTCCAAAGATTGCTTTCACTTGTCCAGTTGTATTCTGCTTCATTTCTGCAATCGTGTTCGCCTTTTTTGCCTACTACCAAATCTAGTAATCAAGACGACTGTTTCGAAGACATTTGGCTGGACTATTTGGCAAAGACGTCAGATCTTCTTATTGAATTCTGTCAAATTCTGTTGACTTCTTTTCAGATCCAGGTTTGTTGCTCGAGATGGACCCCTATTAAATGCTAATCGCTCTGTGCTCTTTTGACTAGATTTTATAACGTTTTTAGGTTTTTCAGTGTTCGTTAATCTGGCTTCTGGTATTTTGAAGTTTTCTTCGATTAGAGGGACTTCAACTCTTCTGAAAGATCTAACTTTTGGTCTCACTGATTTTTCATGATTGTCAACATCTCGGAGAAATTGAACTCGTTTCTGTGTGTTTCTGGCTAATATCGGTGTCTCAAATTATGTAGCTTCACCTTTGTTTTGATTTTCCTGAGTTCTGAGTGTTACTGGTAAATTAACTCTCGGTGTAATCCGCTGGTTCGATTGCGGTGTTGTGTTTGTACCAATCTCAAATGGTTCTGGGAAATCAGCAAAAGGGAAATTCTGCTTTTGTAGTAGCCTTAAATTGTCGTTTTCCTGATTAAAGTTAGTATTATCCGCTTCCCTTTCGTCATTTCGTTGTGCAACCTGTTCTATTCTCACTTGTTCCTGAAGTTTACGTCCTCTGGAGCAACCTGACGTTCAACTGCGAGTTCACAATTTTCTTATTCAATTACATGCGGTGGAAGCGGGTATATAGGAGGCGGTACTTCTATTGCTCCTGCCACTGGTATTGCTGGATCAGGTGGCCTAAGTAGCCATGCTATCTCGTAGCTAAGTGTAGTCGAAATTGGTTGCTCATCCTCCTGCTCTGCCTGTTCTGTTACATCCACGGCAAAGGTTTAATCTAAGAGGTTTGGTATTTATTCATCAAATAACTCTGCTTCCTGTTAATATTTTCCTAACGCGTGGTCTTGCACACGCAGCTTTGGGTCAATCCGTGTTAAATCAACGGGACATTCAACAGGCCGATATTGTCTTAGTCGAATTCAGTTTAAACATTGAATATAATTCGTTCCAACTTTCCGAATTAGATAATTGGATTCTGTTTAAAACCTTTAAACTCTATAGAAGGGTATCCAAACATTCATTGATTTGTTTCCAAAATCATTTTGATTCATAAGTTTTGGGTTTAGAGTTATGCAAAATGAAAAAAAAATCTGAGCGGTTGTGCTGCTGCTTTCTCATCAATGTATCTGACATTGATGATACCTGTCAATTAGGTTGACTTTCGTTTCAGAAAATAATTTTTGGATTGCGTCCTGTACCTCAAAGACAAATCTGACTCCGCATCTAAAGTTTTGATAGATTTGTTATTGAATCGTACATCGGGTTGTTTAATTGGTTCTCTACGTGAAAAGTTGATGTCCGTGAGCATCCTATTGATGAGTAATATGAATTGTTGTGGAAATACGTTGCAAGTGGTATGTAAAGCTGCCAATTTGACTACTGTTCATTTGCGTTTAGCTTCCGAATTCTCTTCAGTGCTCCGTGCTATCTTTCAATAACGCCTACACTCTGCGCACGCTTCAGTGTGGCATGCCGGATTTTCACCTCCAAGAGTTTGGAGAGCTCATGCACCAACTCTGTAACTAAGTTAGTACCAAGGTCAGATACTATTGTTTCGGAAAGTAGCTATGCTTGAAAAAGAATGAGGTTAGTTCCTGCGCTATTTTCTGAGCGTGAGCCGGAAATAGGGATGTAGCAAACAGGTATTTTGAAAAAAAGTCATTTTTTGTTGGAACATATTTGTAGGGTGATGATCCTCTAAACGGGCCTGCAATGTCTAGTAGCATCATGTTCCCTGAGAGCGACTGTAAAGAAGGGACAGGCTGCAAAAATGTTCTTAGCGATTTGATGATATTGCTTTTTGTTGAATGCACGTGAGGCAATTTTTGATCATATGAATGAAGTACTCCATAAAGCCTGGGAATATAATCTACCCCTAAACTCTATGATTGCTCTCAAAACGCCTATATGGCTCGCCATCCTTGAATAATGAAGGCGGTTAATCACTTCTTTCCACAGCTGCTTTGTTAGGCCATATTGTAAGCAGGCTACTTTTCCTGAAAGATCATAAAATTCTCTGTATAGGACGATACTCTGAATTATTAGTCGATTAAACTGCTTTCCGTACTTTTTTACTACAAAGGAGTCAGATTGCAAATCACCAAGTTCAATTTTGTTTATATATTTAATGACTGTTTTAATGAGTTGATCCTTTTGTTGCTAGGCTTCTAGATTTAGTGGCTCTAATTTATCTGAAATGTTTTTCAAAGTGTCCATGGGGTAATTCATGAAAACTGCATTAATTTGAGTTGGTTTATTAATGATGCAAAACTATTGTTGGTATTTCCGCCCGATCATTTATCATGTTAAAGTGACTTTCAACTTAGGACAGCAATCCATCATCTAATCCAGTTTGCTTTAAACAGGATATGATATTCTGGTTCGTTTGTTCAAGATTATCATTGCAAATAGTTTGCAAAAATTAGCCAATGAAAAAAGCATGACATGTGATTTTGCAACTCTTTCGACCTCAATTTCTTGAACTGGAATACGATTTGATAATTTCAATTGTATTGTTTGATCAGGGTCTCTTTGAACACGTGATGAGAAGTCAGCTGCATAGTTTGCCTTTCCGGGTATGTGTTATGACAAGATTATACGATAAAATTCGGTCAAAAAATATCCATAAAGATGGATGTATTGCCTTTGATTGGAGAAACGATGTCAAACTTTTGTTCTCGGTTAACACGATGACGGACTTTTCTGTACCCTAGATGAAATCAGAAGAGCTCTAAAACAAAGTATTGTCTGAGAGACTAATAATAAACAGAGTATTTCAACTGCTTCGTTGAACAATTTTCATCAAATAGCAACTGGAGCATATGTTTTCTTCTACCTGTTTTTCTGATCTTTGATGTAATCCTCTCAATAAAACAAAACCTGCTCCCTAGTAACTTGCGTCGCATAAGAAGGTATTGAAGTCCTGATTTTGCTAATCTGAGCGTTGGATCAGTTGCCTTCTGTAGATCTTGTTTCAAAGTCCTAAAGCTTTCTCCTGCACCAGCTTTTCGCCTAGGATAGGTATAACTGTAGAAAACCAACTAATCTTTTCACTTGTATAGCAGTTTTTGGCATTGTTAGTTAACTAACTCAGAAAATTTTCAATTCTTTCCCGCTCTGGTTGGATACCTGCTGGTGTAATTACTTTTCTTAAAAACGTAATTTGTTGAACTCCGAATTCTCATTTATTTGGTGATAGTTTAAGTCCTGATCTTCTAACACTCCAAATATTTTCCTTACGTTTGGCACAAACTCCTCAAATTTTTCTACTCTACTTTTGATATCGTCCAGGTATTGTGGGCAATTGTTTGCGGCTAGACATTGATCAAAATAGTGTTTAACAAAAGAACTGAACCCTGTTATTGACTTACGTTCTGGATGCAAAGTTAAATGAAAGCAGTTGGACTGAAAGGTCATCAGCCTTTTGCACACAATGATTGGCTTGCGAGCAATCGAGTTAGTTCAGAAATTTTTTTCCTGCCAATTGGTTAGTTGCATCGCTCATATTTGATATCGGGAAAATGCTATTTATAATCATTCCTTAACAGGTGATTCGTACGCCTCAAGTCAATGAAGATTCTCACGCTACCGGATAACTTTCGTTTCTCAAATACAGGTCTGCTATATTTAGAATGTGATAAGGTTATCAGATGGTAATAGTGCATGAGAGCAAGTTTAACAAGTAGTTCATCTAGCAAATGTATGGGCGTGAGTGAACTTTGTACGTAAACTGGTAAATTATGTTCTGAAGTCAACATTATCTTAAGCTCGGTATTGTAACCAACGTCAAAGCGGCGCTTAGCAAAGATATCACAAAGTTCCGCCATGAACATTCCAACTTCAGACTTTTGTTCATGTTTTAACATTAACTGTTCAAACTTAAAATCTTCCACAAATTTTTCACGATCTTAATGAACTCGTTTAGGATCTATGCTTTCGCGTGTCTGAAAATGTTTTATTTGATCGAAAACCTCACGCTATAGTGGCAGTAAGGATTCGCGGTTTGAGCCTGTTTCAGTTGTCGAAAACAAGAATTTTTCATATTCTGGAGAAAGCATTGAAGACCTTCTCGAAGCAATTCATTTGAACTAATTGCTTTGTCCTTTTTCGATATTATTAGGCTCTTGTATCTTAACCAAAGCTATCAATCGGAGAAGCTATGCGGATCGATTCGGAAAGTTGGTCTGCTTGAGACTCACTTAAAATTTCAAAATAGGCGACCATTGTGTTTGCCTTAACATGAACATAATGTTCTGTTATGTTGAGAGCAGAAATCATTACTTTCCCCTGCTCATCAATTGAACTGAGTGAGGTTGACAGTGCAATTTCAGTAGAATGTTTTTTGTTAAAGAAAACTGATTTTTTTCAGTTTTCTAAAAAATTTTGGTTTTTCGTTTTTGGGTCGAATCTCATAAAGCTGAACTGTCATATCCGGTAGTTTCAGCAAATTGTTCGAAAAACAAATCCAAATTCAATTTTTCTTAAAAAAACGGGGTTGCAAACTATGACAGAGTTCATTGTGGGCAATGCTGAATCACCCGTGAATTGTGAATCGTTTGCTATTTAAAGTGCCGTTCTAACGGCTTTACCAACTACGAAGACGCCATTTTTACACTTTTATAACGAGGTTATACAAATCACAATTTCATCTTTTCATTTCGCATCTCATCTACGAGTTTTTCTGGAAATGCGTTAGCACACGATCCCGTGTCAATCAGTGCTTTTCTTTTAAGTTTATGGTCGAAATTTCAAGTGAACAAACGATAAGAATTCACTCTCTAAGGGTATTACTGCACAAAGCTCATTTTGTACGTCTACGCTATCATCATTTTCGAAACAGTTTTCCAATGATTCACTTGGGTAAGTTTTTTCTAAGCTATTGCTGGACTCTAGTGGAACTTGTGTTTTTAGTTACATTTTGTTGATCGTTGAAATGGCAAATTTCCCGCACATCTGCGCTTTCCGAGACTTTTGAGGGAACAAAGATTAGCTAAATGATTCGGATATCCGCCATTATAATAGAAAACACTAGAGTATAGCGCAGTCTCTATAGTCGACTATTTATTTGCGATGGCTCCTCAAACGGTTTGTAGAGCTCACTGGCGTTAATGTCCATCGCTTGCTGTGTTTGGTTCAGTTTAGAGAGCGCATTAAAATTTTCCGAGATTGTGCAACTCATCTCATTGAACGCACCGTCAGTATAGTCGATTCGGCATAGATTACGAATTGTTAGCTGTCGTCTCGCTTACAGACAAGTCATTCACTGTGCTATTATCGGGCTGCTCTAAAAGTTTTGCTACTAACCAACCAGGCCTCCATTTTTTAAAAAAACCTTTTAATCTGATTTGCCCGCTCACTTTGAGAAAAGAGCGAATTCTGGAAGTTTTGTGCGTCAGCGGCGGTGATTCAGGCGGCTTCTGCGTGTAGTGTTGGTTTTGCTGATTGCACTGGCGTTGACTCGAGATCTGAGTATGCTCTGAGCGCCATATCTCTAAGTGTTACAAAGAAGTTTTCTGGTGTCTTTCTACGGGTCAAAACTAATTCCTTCTAACTTTATTTTATGTAGCTCCCCTAGCTGAGGTTTGCAGAAAATACTTCTAAGTGCTGCTAAGCTCAGATCTAAGTTAGCTCTTGTAGCGTCGTCTAGTGAATTGTTAAAGATATGCAAAGCATCGCCATTCAGGCATATAGGGAAAATTTGCCTGTTGTGCACCTAAAATTGCAGCTACGCCTACTATACTCCGCAGAACTCTTTCAAAAGCATTAAATTTTTGTTTTCTTTAACTCCAAAGGCTTTAAACGAAATGTTAGGATTAGCTGTCATAGATTTAGGCAAATGAAAGAGTAAATTTCTATGATTTTTGGATCAATTTTGACCAAACTGATGTTTTGTGTAACTATTCCTTCTACGCGAACTATAATTAATCGCCTAAGCTTCTCAGACTCATAGCTATAGTTAACTTGCGAATAGTTACATTTTTATCACAGACTCAAGTTCGTTGCTGACTCAGAAGTAGGTTTCAAGCCGCTGATTCAGATTTAAGGGTAATGTGGTCAATCAATAGCTTACAATTTTTTGGCTAAACATGAAGAGCATCATAGGTTATCAGGCTCCAATTTGCGATTGTTATCATACTGATGATTTCTGATAGAACCTGTGAAAATTCTGCCTTTTTCTCTTTAGCTAGGACGGGTGGTGTAGTAGGTTAAGTTCCTCTTAAGTGCTGACTTGTTGACCAGATACTGCCGTGGTCTGCTTTTAAGTCAATCGTCTGGTGTTGGAGTTGTCTTCCTTCCTGTCACCATTTAGTGTAGTGCCTGTAACCTTCTTGTCGCACGAGGTAGTTAGTAGTTTAATTGCACGAATATACTAATCAAGTTGTTGGCGTGTGCTCAAGCACATTTTTCCAAATGGGTTTTGATCATTTAGGTTTTCAGCTGAGCGGTTGGGGTCTTCTTGTCTATGGATGGACAACTTCGATGTAATTTATTAGGTAAATATATTCTCTCAAAATTAGAAAAATTTGGGGTTTCAAAATAATTAAATTTCTTCTACCAACTAGCTCTCTACTATTAGTTACAGCTTGCATCAATCCAGAATATTTTATCAGATAATATGTACATGTTTAAATCAGTTCAGTTGATTCGAAATTTTAAGGACCGTCACAAAAAACATCATGAGTTAACTACCATTAACAAGCAATTGTCAATTATGGTTATGAAACAATGCTATTCCAAAGACTCCAAGCCAATTCAAAGATTTTAAATTTAACGATATAAAGATCTATAATAGCCATGATTGCGTAATAGACACTGCGAAAGAAGACATCCTACTAAACAGAGGGTAACTAGAAAACAATGGGTCGTTTCCGAAAGGTTTAGAATGCAAAGAATGGCCAATTGAAAAATCTATCAAATCTGAACATTCTTATCTGCTGGACTACAGAAAACTGCAACGAAATCTGCAAATTGTTTAAAAAACTCCGCCTATGAATTCACTGCTCAACGGAAACCTGAATTATGAAGTGACCCTCGACGCTTCCTTTCTACCATCTTACAATAACTAACTCAGGAAGAACTCAGGAGTATCAACTTCGAAACAAATAAGAAACATAAACCGACAAATATCGGAAGAATTGCTCTTGAACGACAGGCGAGGCCATTTAATTCAGGGACTGTAGCCTAAGTCATTTTTTCTTTATGGGTGCAAAAAACCTCGACCCCACCGGGATTCGAACCACTGACCTCCCGTACCATGGCTACCCTCACTAACCACTGCACTACCAGCCACTTATTTTCCTGTGCTGCAACCGATTTTATATTAGCAACAAGCTTTACTTCGGAGCACTAGAGATCACTCAAAAATGATGAACGAAAGCGTGAAAACGTCACTTGAGAAGTCAAAGAATGTTCTAGAAGAAAACGAAAAATTGTCAAGCAAAAAATTTTGCATAAAAACAGACACACACGTTTACAATAATTGCTATGAACTGCATTCAAGAGCAATTAACAACCATACTTCTAATTATCACAGAACTTAAACTTCTATGCGACACTCCAAAAACAGCTATGAAAGAATATTAAAAATGCTTTAAAGCACGTTTATGGGGAAAATTTATTCAAAATATTCACAATTGTCTTTGTGAACCGTAATGCGAACAGTAACGTAAATACTTTAATCAAACATTTCTATTACTAGTTCAAAGATCGCAATATTTCAAAAGTAACAAATCATAGATCAAATTGGGAACCCTGGTTTACCAGCTTAGCTTCCAATATGATAAAACGTGTGAACTCTAAAATAAAAGACCTAAAAAATGGGATATAACAGAATAAAGATGCGTCGGTTTGATGAACTTCAAAAAAGTGTTACAAACTGGATATTAAGAGGAACGAAGTCTTACAGAGAGAGACTAACTGAGCATAAATTGTTTCTACTTTGTCTTTGTCTAAATGCACGACCTCTTGCGCCTACTGTCTCTAATAAATGGAACTACAATGTTGACCTAACTAGTGTTGATCAAATAACTGAAAGCAATAGTTCAACAATTTTTTTACGAAATTCATGTCTTCTAATATTCTGATTCACAGAAAACAAGATCAAACAAGATAGAACTTTGGTCCATGCATTTTAGTCTGATAGCCGCAATAACCGCGCCCACAATTTTAAACACTTCTAGGAATTTAATTATAATTACTTATTCTTCCTGTTAAGGGTTGTAAAACGTACTGGGGCTACACTGATGTCAAAGACCATATATTTTTTTAAACGTTTTAGTGATTGAAACTCACTCTAGAAACAAAAATACAATAACTAGAACCAATAATAGCTATCTATCTTTAATGGTTTTCCCTGTTGTGTCAAAAGGCAACACCATAATGGCAATCATCGTAACAATTCCTACAAACATATACACAGAAAGTGCCAAAATGAAATTAGACTTGGCCAAAACTTGCGCTACAAATGGGGTCAAGATCATTCCAATTCGGCTGCATGAAGTTCCCAGTCCAATAGCCGTTGCACGAACATTAGTAGGGTACGCCTCACATAGGTAAAGATACATTGCCTGAATGGTAGCGACTATACACACTTTACATAATGTGATCAGAATCAAAGCTAATACAGGGTGAGGACAGAAAAAAAGAGGCATGGTAAAGAAACAGTACAGAGCCATACAACACAACATTAGTCTGACTCTTCCAACGTAGTTGGATAGAGACATACTTATAAATGCACCAATTATGATATGTACATGACTGATAAGAATCTTAGCATAGTCACTCGAGTCCAAAACATGGCACGAAGCTTTGCAGTAAATAACTTCGTCAGAAGAGAAACAAGTTTTGCCGTCAGGATCCGTGTTGCTTTGAGCAGCCTGGAGAGATTCCGTAAATAAGATCCCCATTCCGAATCCAGTTCCCATTGTACAAAACCAGAGTATACACTGACATATTGTCAACCTTATCATTTGTTTCGAAGCAAATAGATGGGCGTAATTGCCTCTTGTGGGTTTCGCAATCGGGGTTACATCTCCAAAAAGTAGATCGGCTCTGTTTATTGCAGCTATTTTTGTGAGAATCCATTTGGCACGACTAGTTTGCCCACTAACGAGCAGATATCTGGGACTTTCGTCCAGAACTAAATAAGACACGACCAGACACACGAACTGAGGTATTGAACATATTATGACCAAAAACCTCCAACCATATTTGGAGATGTCGATAAGTAGAAACGCTGAAACTCCTGTGAACAAGGGTGCTAGACCTGCCAAAACATGAAGAATTAACATACATTTCGCTCGCTGTCTTGTCTCAACCAACTCTGCTGCGTAGGTCGGAACCGTGTGAATACCGCCGATTCCGAACCCACATAGAACCCTGAGTGTAAAGTACCAGCCAACCGAGGGTGCAAAGGCGCTAATAATTCCATAATAACCAGTCCATATACATATGGCGAGCAGTATCGGTTTCCGACCCCAGATGTCGGAAAATTTACCCCAGACCAAAGCTCCGAAGAACATTCCAATAAATGGAGCGGTTGTCGTTAGCGCTTCCTGCCATCCTTCCAGATGCCATTGACATAACAGTTCAGGTCCGATAATAAAACTGATACTTTCCTCTGCAATTTCCGCAAAAAAGGCAAGAGCTAATGTGGCTACAACTGTGTACTGGTACCTTCCGAATCCAGCGCGAGTCAGTGCCTCGTCGAAATTCAGTTCCTGCAAAGACAGAGTTCCAACTTCCAATGGAACTCTAGAAGAAAGGCTGAAAGGAGGCAGTTGTTCCTCGGTTGGCATTTGTGACGGATCTTCTTCACGTTGATTCCATAACAAACCTGAGCAAACAAAATACATAGGACAAGTCCTGATTTACAACTACAAGGAGGCTCGGTAATGTGCGTACGCACATAAGGTTCCGACCCCGCTCATCCACACTTTTGACTTAATTGGCTACCAAATGATGAAGAGAGAAAACTTTCAAAAACATACACATCGTTCAATAAACAACCAATGAAATACGTTAATGCCACCCTAGAGGGCCGATGATCGTTGTTGACAATAGGATCACCAGAAAGGACAACAATAAAAATCAAACAACAAACATTATTTACGACCAAAACTCAATTTCTATAATAAATAAAAACATAAAATCGAACTCGCATCAGATAAAACCTAAACGAAACAATAAAACCTCAACTTCATTAGAAAAAATATGGGACCTGTCCTCAATGCGACTGGTAAATAGGTCGACAAAACAGGGCAAAGAGGTGGGAAGTTAAAATACGTTTCTATTTTGAAAAAAAAATTAATTTCACTGAAATCCCTAAAATCTTCATTTATATCTCCATTGGAAGCAATTGAGACATTTCATTATCCAATGTTCAATTGCGCAAAATTTCAAAGCCAATGGGACATACGATTACTGTTATAAATTAAAAAGAAAACATAAATCCTATAAAATAAACCAATATAAAAAAATTTCAAACATGTTATGAATTCTCGTAGTAACAAAGCCGAGAAACAAATGTTTGAAGCTAAAACGGTTATATAGATTAAACAGTATAGTTCACTGGAAACCGGTTGTGATCTGTGTTTACAGAGACTGAGCTACAGATCGACCGAAAAATTATTTTAAAAAAACGACGAAGCTGAATAACCTAATTATGTTTTTGAAAACAAATAATTTCAAAAGTCATTGCAGACTTGAAATTTCAACAAACAGTGATGAATTAAGTTGCATTGCCTCAGGAAGCCAATTGGACCTGTTAATAGGAGATTAAGTCACGACCAACAACAACAAATATAAAAAGAAGCCAGAAACTCAAACGATATTACGACATCACACTGTTCAGGTTGCTATAATTATAAGATGTTACCTGCAAGAACTGTAAATTGACACTTTCTCTTCATTTTAACATCAGAGAATCTTCCTTTTAAAAAAACTACGAGAAACCCAGAAATCTCGAAAGCTTTTTTTTTTGAAATTAATAGTCGTTGTATTCTAAGTAGTGCGGTTGTTTACGAAAATGAAAGCAAAAGGATACATTTGAAAAAAAACTATTTACTTTAATTTTAAAGTCACTAAAACAAACAGCTATAAACTGAAATCTTCAATTAGTTTGAGTAATATGTCCTGGGGAAGCAATTGAGATCTATCGTTAATAGGTATATGGCGTATAACAAAACGAATGATAAACATAGGCCAAAACAAAAAAAATCTATAAATTTTTGCCAGATAACTGTGCATCAGCCCAAAAAGCATAAACTATAAAACAAAAACAATTGACACACTCAGATACGCTGTGCATTTCCTTTTTCCAACGCTGTGCGTTTTCTCTACTATGCTTTCTTTCAATTGGACCTGTCAATAATGTGATAATTCGACAAGGAAACAAAATGAACTCATAAAATACGCAATTGAGCTCATAAAAAAAGGCGTAGTATCCAAACAAATAGACCATTAGTTGAACATAAAACCGTTACGGACATTAATTTATAACCCACTGGAAATCGGTTTCTGCCTTTTTCCTGAGACTGCGCCCAAAGTTGAGAAAAAATAAGAAAATAGTGACAAACTTCAAAAATCAACCGATTTTTTCTTAAAATAAATATATTCAAAGTCATAACAGACATTAGATAACAACTGAAAGAGGTCTCTAGGTTCAATTATACCTCCTAACAGATAACTGGATCCTTGACTGGTGACAATGACTCATTGGGCTGCAAAAGAGAACAATTGAAAGCAAAATTCAAGAAGAACATAAAAAATCTTTTACGAAAACAATTTGTCAGAGCCATAAAAACCATGAGCTTAACTCTGAAACCGTAATATCATCTCGCTGTGCCGCGTTTTTTGTATATAGTATCTGTCATTAACTGAGCCCTGATTTGATTTTAAGTGAAAAAGTTTACAAAAGCATATGCATAGCGTAAAATTTTGAAAAAAAATCGCTCCGAAGAAAAAAATCTTAAATATTTTATCGTACGGATCCAAGGCTAGATCGAGATCAACTCAGATTTTGCTGCTTGTTTAACACAACACTCATTTGTTCAAATGGTTGCGAAATAAATCATTTTATTAACAACATTTTTCAGTTTGTCAAAAAAAAGTGCACTTTGTATAATTGTCGAGTTTAAATTTGCAAAGACTCTCAAAGCCAGTGGGTGTACAACTAGCTTGTTTGTCAGCTTAAAAAGAACATGGATGCAGTCTTAAGGTATCTACGTCCAGCAAATTTAAAGCAAGTCGGCTAAAAAAGCAAATTTGGTCCCAAAAAAAGTCCAATTTTGAAAACATTTAGCATACTTTCTAGCCGAAAAACTCGAATCGAACAATTCAGCATCCATCCTCTATCTTAAGAGATAAAATCAATAATAGTACAGTTATCAATGTGAATAAATTTTAGCAAAATTAACGAAAATTAGGTCAAAAATACTGAAAATGTGAATTAAAACAGCTGAAATACGTCTAATATTCACAAAAACTATAAACCTCGATAACTCCCTATAAAAGCGAAAATTGAAAAAATCGTTTTAATTCCATATTCTACGCCGGGCAGACTTTTTAATGATACCACTCACAACTCTCTGCGATGATTATATCGATCGGCCAAAATTTTCTGAACAAAAAAAACCATTTGAGTATATAATTCCTCCCCCACTAAAGTGGGTCGGAACAAAAAGAATTTTTAATGGCAAAACAGAGAACTAGACATGGAAATGACCAGGAACTGACTTCGAATGACAATTAAGAAAATAGCCGGTAAATTGCCGGACAATAGTCGCGAAATACCGTGGAGTCCCCCAAGTCAACAAAATCACAGATTAAGGAGAAAAATACTATATGTTTATAATAATAACGCTTGGAACACCTCAGTTCAAATTCATTTAGAGTTTAAAATCTCAATTGAGATTTATCAAGAGTGCAGAAGTCACCGTACAGTCGCACTTTGACTTCATGGTCCTAGATCAAATGGGCGGATCAAAAACTATAAATAAAAAGACAGGAGGATAGTCCCGCAATACAATCAAAGAAATGGAATAAAAATGAAAATCCCTAACCTATTATTCCCCTGAACATTAATAGCCAAAAAGACAGAAAAAATAGTTTCACAAAATTAAGAGAAAATTGAAACACTAAAGCACAATCTGTAGATAGTGTCGCTGTTGATGTATTGAACTCCAATGTTTATTAGATTAAAACACGAGACGTGGAGGAAAGAATACTACTAAGAAAACTGTTGCTGAGAAGCAAGTAGCGTACGAGAACCAGCAAAATCATAGATCTCACAATTCCCGGGGCTCATGTTTTTGTAACCACGATTGCAATGTTCAAACCTAGTTGAGCCTAGAGGCAAGCTCAAAAAACTCAACACTTGAACTCACATTAAAAAAAATTTTAATTAATAAGCCCTTCAGAAAAAAAACGATTTCAAAAACTTAAATTTTTTCTCTTTAAGTCATCAGCAAAACACATACTTAAAAATGTAGCTCAAGTAGCTCACTGGTCTTCACCTGTTCCTCCTATGTTGAAAGCTTTCCTGGAAAAATGTGTTAACACATCTTACAAAAGAACATAGCCGGAACACACCAGAATCGACAGGAAGTAAAAATTGACTCCACGCATTTACTTAAAAATTCAATAAACAATTCCATTCCTTAAACTATTCCAATTGAAAAAATCTACCATTTTCTTACAATTATGTCTTATTTACTTCATTAGACATTGACCTATCAAACATTGATGCGTCCGCTCTTTCAAGCGATACCAATAAACAAACATAGTCAATTGAACACAGATTAAATTGCACAGTGGGAGGGGGTGCTGGGGCAACGGTGGGAGGGGGTCTTACGGGCTGAACGATGTTCGGGGGAAGGGATGGGGGGTGATGTGGGGATTGTGTGGCTGGGGGAGTTTCAATTTCTAAGAACCTCCCTTCACACCATAAGTATGTCTCCAAAACAGTTTCTGTAAATCGCATACTTGGAGACTAGTGAGCTGAAAGGCTCTAAGAGAAGTTCATGCACACTGGGCGCTACCTGTTTATACCGTTTTTGAGGACGAAAAGTTAAATGGGTCAGACGAAAATTTATCAAGCGGAAAATTGCATTAAAAAGACCAATAGGACTAATATAATTGCTACCAACTTCGTTTGAGAGCAATTAATCAGCTGAAACTCGATAGCTCCAGGTTGACGCTACAAAATGGAAAGTTTAAGAATTGCAAATTTACGTGAAGTTCAAAAGCGTTATTAAATATACATCTATAAATATAAAGCGTTTATTTTCTTACACGCTTATTCAAAGTTTACTATTTCGCACTGCTCGAATGTTGTCAAGCAGACAAAAATGGTGAACAAACAATTTGAACCTGCTGTCCTCAATGCTGCCCAATGTTGGACCAGCAAAATTTCATTGAAGTTTTGCAACCCGTCAATTAGATGAAGAACTCATTCGATGGGTTGATGAGTGTTATAGGAATATTTTCGACTGGCTGAAACTTGAACAGTGCATGCTTTTTCACAAAAAGTGCACCGTAATGTGTTTGCTGATAACAGAACTGGGATAGTGGATCTGGGTTAATTTAACTCTATACCAATGAGGTGAGCCAAAATCATTTTGTGTTACGCGTGTATTCATAAACTACATTATTTTTGTTAATATTTGAAGTAAAAACTGTGAGAATTTTGTTGCAGTAACTTCTGCTTCTACTCCGCTAGTCTATATTTCGACCAAAAACCGTCATCTCAGCATTAGGATATTGATTGTGTAAAAGTTTTAAAAAATTATAGAAACAGTGAAATTTAAAAAAAAATGTTTTCTGGGCTCTCAAATAAAAAAAATAGTAAAAGACGCAAAATAATCGGAAAAAAAGGTAGAGACTGACATTCACTGGAAACGACTACTGCCTGGCGTGTAATTGTTAAGAAAAATTGCGTATGATCTCTTAGAAAGCTGAGATATAAATCTGCCAGGACAGACAAACATGAAGTAAGAAGTTGCACCCACATGGGAAAACGTGATGATCCATTCCTTGAAGAATGCAAGCTTCTCAATATCTTTAACATAGCTGGCAGATTGCCAGAAAATAGCCGCAATAGATTCGTAGATCGGCAGTCTAAAAAAAACAGTAAAAAAGACAGACCAAAAAAAATTGTCTTTTGAATGAAGGCTTATCTGTTATATTTTGACTAAAAATCTGTATAAGTTATTGCTGCCTCTATTAGCTGATCTCAAATAACCTTCATTTAGAGTGACACACACCCATTTGACCTTATCTCTTTGAATTAAAGTAAATAAAAGTCAATTTCAAAGTGAGGAAGTGATTTTTGAGAGTGAGGTAAGTCAAGTGTGACCAAAATTTAATCACGCGAATGAACAAAAAACTCGCTCCAATAAGAGCGAAAAATGACGTCACGCATGCGATTCAGTTGAAATTGAATGAACGAATGAACAAAAAGTGGCTGTGACGTCATATGGTCGTAACAAAAATCATGACGAAATAAAAAAACATAGCAGGACAAGTCCTGACGTACAATTCAAAGAATTTTCATTGACTAAACAAAAAACTAGACCTAGAAAGGACTCTGAATGGATTGGGAAAACCATTTAGAAAAAAATCCGGTCAAAAAATTGAAAAAACAGAAAAAATCAAAGCGAAATTGCCGCATGTGAACAAAAAACCACTAGCGAGAAAGCGAATTTTTGTTAAAACACTGTTTTCTCACTCTACTTTAAATTTAGAGCGAAAAAATTTCACGCCGCAAAACCACTCGCTTTTTCGCTCTACTTCCTGTTTCGGCGTGACCAAAATCACTACTCCAATTTGACTTCAAAAATCATGAAAATGTGTGAACAGATCTTAAAAAAAAAAGACAGCGCCCCAATACAATTCAAATTCTTTGAATTGTAAAAAAAACCAAGAGAAGGCCAATAATAGCCCCAGCTATCGCTGTGCGGCTATTAATAAACAACGAATGTCCCAGCGACACAAAAAAAGACGAGCAGGTATTCGTACGTGAACAATTTGAATCAGAAACTGAATTACCAAAACGGGAAGAAAATAATTTATGTTTCGAAACCCTCCGAAACGCTGGTTGACTGCAAACAAAGATGACAAATTTTTAATGTGATGTGTTTTAAATTGACGTCAGGTGTTTTCATCTGAAGTATCAGGCTAAATTCTTTTGACCACACGCAAGTTCTTAATCCCATGCACCCACGGGACATTAACTGCCTCATGAAAAACAAATTTGTCACCATCTGTGAAGTCAATGTTTCTCGCTTCATTAAAAAAACATGGTTGAGAGGAAGAAAAATAACGTGATTATCTAAGATTGAAGCTGATTAAAACTACCTATTTTATTTAGATTTGACTTTCAGTTTTCGACAATACTGTGAATGGCTGGTAAACTCAATTCTAACGCAAAAAAAAATAAACTTCATCAAAAAGCATTCCACAAAACTAATTCGTGAATAAAATAATTCCAAAAATTATATTATAGTAAACTCAGTTTCATAAGACGCAAATTTAATCAGCTAGAACATTAAAAAATTCATTCAATATTAAAATTATAATAAATTTCGGAAAGGGACAACTAGAATCAATGGTGGCAGTGTGTTGGAAACAGAATGACCAAACTTGAAAATTCTTTTCGAAAGTTCTAATTCAATTTCCGATATTGCCCTTCTCATAATTTTCCTTGAAGAACAGAGGACTTTGCTATTTTAATTTTATTGAAAAATTTTGAAATCAGAATCTGTAATGTGTGCATTTCATTGGTTGATTATCATAGCAACAAGATAATCTTGAACTCCTCCCGAAAATATTCTCTTTGCGCAAGTTGCGTTCGTTAGCGGGCCAAGCCAAATTCAAAAGCTCAACTTTATGAGAGGCGGTGCTTTATTCTGGATCTACAGAGTAAGATAAGTGCCTGTCTGCTACAGTTGGAAAATGATATAGTCAAAACTACAGATTATCAAAAAATCTCTTACATTTCTTAAAAGACTTTATTTACAAAAATAGACCCAAGACTCTTAACATCAGATAATGATATGACTCACAGAGCAAACATGAGTATCAAAACTAACTTCACATTTTCTTTAAAAAACGCCGACTGCGTTGCAATACAGCTCAAATATACGGATTAAAATCCAGCTCATTAGGCAACGAAATCAGTGAATGCATAAATCTAATAACTATTGTTTTCAATTATTTAAGACATACAAACTAATTAGTAACTCGAGTTCTTATATTTCAGTTCTAGTCAGTCAATGTCAAACCATAACTTTTTATTAAGTTAAGTAACAACAATGGGACAGAGAAAAGATTTTAGAAAATAGAATTTTAAAGACTTCTCTTTAGCGCAGACGCTTCTCAATTTTCTTCGCGAGCTTCGGAGGCATTTCCGGGTCCCTCTTTAACAGTTGCAGAAAATCGTTAGTCTTCTGCAACTGCTGCTTACATTCTTTCAACTCTGTTTTTACGTACTCCAATTCAGACTCCAGCGTCGACTTAAATTCCTCCATTGCTTCCTTTGTTCGCTTGTTCTTTGCACGGTGTGTGCGACACGCGAGATTGTTCCGTTTCTTCTTCAGTTCATCTTCATCTGCGTTCGGGTCATTCTCCATTTTCTCTATTTCTTCTTTCAGCTCCTCGAGAGACGGGGCCGCTTCGCGTCCCCTCTTTCGCGACTTCTCGGTGACAACTTTTGGCGACTCCAGCTTTAAATCTTTGACAGATTTGCATATTTGAGCAGTGTTTTGTGCATGCTTCAAATTGGTTACCTTCAAGAGACTCTCAGCATTAGGCAAAGCATTATGCTCATACGGTTTGACAACCTTAGGTTCTTGAACTTGATACGGATAGATGGGACCGCTGTCGACGTAACTCAGATTTGGTGTTACATCCGATTGAATGGTGGGAGCAAAGTAAGCTTCCACGTATGCAATCTGTGTCAATCCCTCCACTGGACTGTTATCAACCTGCAGAAAAGCAGGCGTTTGCTGGTAGAATTCAGCATTCGAGCTCTGAGCCTGTTGATAGCTCTCAACAGGTGTTGTGTTAATAGCAAGAGCCGCAGGTGGTGGCTGCAGAACCGTCAATGGCGTCAGATTATGTTCCGTTTCTCTGATATGCTGTATATTTTGATTTGGATATCTGAGAACAGCTTCGTCTGTTTGATCTGTCTGGGACCTCTGTTTCTTCAGGTTTTCATCGAACGCCGTCACAGCGTCCTTTTCGTTGTCGCTTAGGTCGAAACCCCAGCTCAATTCATCCTGAGCTCCTTCAGGAGTAACAATCATCTCTTCGAGCGACATAGTAAACTTAAAATAATAACAGCTAATAACTCATAAGACACGCCATCTATATGACCATTTTTTATTTTATTTCGGTGATTTTCCTTGAGTCTCTATGCAAATTATAAACTTTCAGGAAGGTCATCATAACCGTTGAAACTTAAGACTAATTTTAAAGACCATTTATAACTAAAGCTCAGCGGCTGATTTTATCTGTTCTGCCAGTCTGAAAACAGTAACACAATCTGGCAGCAGTAACTCAATACACAAAAATATTCGCCGCGGATAATTTATTGAATATAGAATATCGAATATAGTATAAAATTTACTCGTCGCAATATTTATTTTTAGAAATTACGTCACTATTCAAATAGAGAAATTAGTTTTAACCATACACGGGAGTTACTGCTCAAAATCATGCAAAAGGCAAGTATCAGGAGGAGGACAATTGACGGTATAAATGTTGGGCCGTATACGTGAATACGAGATAGAAAGTTGACAGAAAAAATATTCGAAGCCTCCAAAACAATCCCGAAATTAGCTTGTTTAAAATTCTGTTCCTTGGTAAGATTCAGAAAATTTATCGCGTCCATAAAGATGACGTTCGGAAAAAGTTTGGATGTATTATCCTCCCAAATCAATCAACATCTAATGTCCTTCTAACTGGGCGAACAATGTTACACTCGCTGACAAACGTGAACACGCAAATAGTCATTTTACATATTAAACTGCTTCTTTTCGATCGGTTTTTCTTGAAGAATCCGAAGTTCAATTTAGTTTTTTAACTGTCAAACCTACTTACACAGTAAACCCGAATTTTTTTCCGTTTGAACCCCCTCCCCCACAGTACGTTAACCTCATTTAGCATTTTTTTGTAAATTATGTAAATTATTCTGATTATAACTCTAAAGTTAGATATCCAAATGCTTTCAAATGTTAAATAAATTAATCGCATTATCAGTATTGTTATTAATATAATGATCTTAAACTTTTGATGTATGTAAACTTATCCTTTTCATAGGTAAAAATAGGATTTGAAGGCTCCCATTAGTAGTGGATAAAACAGGGGTTAGGGCCACCAGCCCAATTTGTCTCATTCCCCCCATCCAGCCTCATTCGGGGAAATGAGCCAAACTGTACTGGTAACTGGAACCCCTGTTTTATCCATTTCTTTATATTCCCTCAAAATCTATCATTTCCTGTCTCGCTTAGTGCAATCCTATTTAAAGTTATATATCCCTATTTTAAACAGTTTTCTAAGTTCCAGTGAGTAATTCCAGTCTTAAATATTAACCATAGGTTCCTTACCTCAGGATCCACGGTCTTGCAACACTGAAAATTTAAAACGATCTACTCTTCCATCAGGACCATCTCTTGTCTAACTTTACTCAAAAAATAAAAAAAATGCAATATCTTGAGTGGCGATCAAAAAATAACTAACAAACGCTGTAAAACTTGCTCAACAACTATTGAAGCAAAGTCGGCCATTTTCCATTGCGTAGCATGTGGTGAATGCATGCACCTTACAAAAAAGTGTACTGGCATGCCCCAAGACGCTATTACTGGCATCAGTAGTATTATGCAAAATGTTCTCTTAAAATGCCAAAAGTGCCAAGAGCTAAAAAAGAAGGACAAGGTACTTGATGTAATTGTTAGCTCGAGGACGAAACCATGAGAGAGCTAAAACAGGAAATTGTAGAAATAAGAGTGGAAGCAAAATTAATTGGGAACCAGCTTAAAAGAGATTAAAAGTGCTAATGAAATTAAAAGTGTACAACCCTCGCCAGCAGAACCAAAACCTGTAGATGCTCCTCAAACACAAAAAATTCTGAAAAAGGAATACTATGACAGTATCCGACGCAGAGGCATCCCTGAACTAGTATCCACTAATAGTAGAGACAGATACGAACACCATTTAAAAGAGGTGAAAGCTATCGCAAAACATGTCAGAATCACATGCAATGTCACAGATCTAAAGAGATTAGGCAAATATCAGGAGGGAAAAAGTCGAACCTTGGTCGCTGAAATAGATAGTGACTACGCAATAAGGCTTATTCTACTCTCGCTTGCAAAAATGAAAGATTACGGCAAACCAGTTTTTATAAGTAAAAAACTCAACCCAAGTGAACAAGCTATCAAAAACGAGATTCTCGAAACAAGGAGAGAAATGATCAAAACAGGAACAAATCTTAAAAAACTTAGAATTCGAAATCTTGTACTCCAGATAGAAGACAACAGAAAAGGGACAAATGTCCATAAAAGGAAATGTCACAATTTCAAACGAATGACTATTACACTCAGAATTGAAAGTCTTAACCTATAATGTACGAAGCCTAATTTAGAACGGCGAAGAAAGTTTGCAAACTGTGTGTCAACTGAAAACGATCTCGACATCCTTTGCTTAACAGAAATCTGGCTCACTAGTGATATCACGGACGAAGCCCTTTTTCTTTGCAGACTATACGATTCAGAGCAGAGACAGAAAAAGCGAACCGCACAAAACTAAACACGGTGGAGTCCTCATTGCCGTAAGTAATATACCTCATGAGAGGGTTACTTTGAATTCTGAAAATGAATACCTTGTTATCAATGTTAAGCCAAAAGTTGTCTCAATGCTGATTTGCCGCTTATAGAACCCTGCAGAAAACAGTTCATACAGATGGCCGTCAGAATCAATGATCTTTTTAACAAATGAATTGAATCAATATGCTAAAACGGAAAACTGCGACTACATAATTATCACAGGGGACAATCATTTTGACAACAAAATCTGGGAAACTCTAATATCTAACGATGAGTATGAAGACACAGTACTCGAGAGCTTGAGTAAACATCATTTCAAAGAAATCCTGAGCCAAAAAGTAAAAAAAATCAACTAGATATTTTTCTCATTAGTAATCCCAGCAACGTAATAAACCGTTCAGAAGTAAATGAATTTAACAGATGATTCAACTCAGATCATTAAAGCTTGTAAAATAACTCTACAACTAACACATTAAAACATCCTTAGATTTAAAAGACAAAAATATGTCTTCAATAAAATCCCCTGGAACAGGCTAAAAGCAATCATCGCTGAAAATCCTTTTAAACCTTACTGCTACAGTAACGTAGACACACTTGTAAAGCAATGGTACATTTGGCATAAATTGAAAAGTAATTTGGCAAAAAACGTTCCAACAACAACTAAACACAGGGCAAGTCTTCTGCCCTGGGTTTAAAATGAAACATCACACTTAATCAAATCTGTCGCTACAATAAAGCAAAAAATTTCGAAAAGGTCAAGTCTGGCGAAACTTCTAAAACTGAAGAGAAAAGAAAATCAACTACGAAAAAACTTAGTCGGAGACCAAGCTGAGTTTTAAGAAAAAATTTTTCGAGGGCGAAAATTTTGAGATCTACAGAAGCATTTGCGATCCATCCATAAAATTTGTAGGTTTCCCGAGACAATGAAATACGAAGATGAAAATTCGAATGACGATGCAAAGAAAAGTAAGTTTTTCAGCGATCGTTTTCGCGAGTGTTTTCCTAAAAAGTAATCAAGTTGATCAAAACAGAACCTTCGCGAAAAAGACCTATAACCATAAGTGAAACGAAAATTTAAGAAATCCGGTCAAAACTTGAAACTAATAAAGCATGCGGCCCGGACAACATAGGTTATCTTGTGCTCAAAAACCTGCCTGCCCTTTCGAAATCTTTACTGATAGTGTTTAAGGTTGCGCTATCAAGAGGTTATTTTTCCATCGATTTGGAAAATATGTGAAGTTACTCCCGTTTTTAAAGACGAAGACAGAGCAGACGTGAAGCAATACAGACCTCTAAGCCTTCTCTGCAACACATCAAGGTTTTCGAAAAAGTTATATTTAACGAACTGTATGACATTGTAAAAACGACACTACACAATGCACAACATCGTTTTCGAAGACACAGGTCGGTGGTGACAGAGATATTGCTGTTCCTAAATGATCTCTACAACAATTTTGATGGTAATGAAAAAAAATTTTTGGTTCAGTATCTAGACTTCAAAAAAAGCCTTCGATAGCGTTCCATATTACATCTTGCTACAGAAAAATAAAATGCTAGGTACTGACGGTAACTTCTTGAAAGTTATTGCCAGCTACTTAAGTAAAAGAAAACAATATGTAAAGCTTAAGGCTTTCAACTCTGAAACAGTGCAAGTAACAAGTGGTTTTCACTACTAGGTCCACTTTTATTCATCTTTTTTGTTAACGATCTTCCTCTACAAGTAACTAAGTGTGAAGCTTTTCGTCATGCAGACGATTTCAAGCTTGTTGCAACGAATAGTGAAAACATGCAATACGATATAAAACAAATAGAAGAATGGTACTTAAACAATAAAATGACAACAAATGAAAATAAGTGTTATATCTTACCAATCGAAAGTCAAGACCAACCCAAGTTAAGCTTAGGCAACAAAACTTTACTTTACTAGAACGAGCAGAAAGATCTGGGCATTACATTGGCGCCAAACTGAACTGGAAACCTAGTGTCGGAAAAAAGTGCTCAAAGGCACTGAAAGCGTTCTATTTCTTAAAGAGAAGCACTTCAACCTCCACGAAAACTCAATGCGTAGGCAGGATATTTCGTACTAATTATTACATTTGCAACTCAAGCCTGGTTCGCTAACAAAACGGAGAAGAAAGAGATTGAACGCGTTCGAAAGACAGCTACCAGTTGGATCCTAAACAACTGGTAATTCAATTAAAAGAAGAGGCTTGGAAAACTCAATTTACTTCCTCTCTCCTTATATATAGAACTACACAATCTACTTCTCTTAATTGCTTTTCTCTTAGGAAATTACAATATCAATATTCCGATCACCAGAAACCAAAACTGTGATGATCAACCAAATACCACACAATTTGAGCTAATAAACATATATCAAACAAGAACGAAATAAGCAGATGAAAATTTCTGGAGGCGTTCTAGTCAACTTTTATATCTTATCTGTAATATCACAAATTTAGCTATTGAAAGTTTAAGCAAAAAAGGATTATCCGAATTATACTGGAATTATTTTTCTAGAGGTTGCTGTGAAGCCAATTGTTGTACGTGGACCTTTATGTGCAACTGCAACAACTGCAATTAAGTACAGAAGGTCAAATTAGCCAACCAATAAAAGGATGTCAACCCTAGTGATACGACACTGAAGCCTAAACTACTACTACAGCCACCAGCCTGATTTGTCCCATTCCCCCACTCGAAATTGGGAGAACGAGCAAAATTGCATTGGTAACGGGAACACCCGTTTTATCCACTACTATACCCACAATCAAAATTGGCCCATTCCCTCTCACGAATTCGGGACAATGAGCCAAATTGATCTGTCAACTCTAACCCCCGTTTAATCTACTACTATTACAAACTTTATTTGTTATATCAAATTTGATATTAGACTATGTGGGGTCAGGCTTGGGGTTAGGATTGGGGTTAGGCTTAGGGCTAAAATTAGAATTAGAATTAGAGTTAGAATTGGAAATAGAATTAGAATTAGAATTAGAATTAGAATTAGAGTTGGAATTAGAATTAGAATTAGAATTAGAATTGCAATCAGAATTAGAATTAGAATTAGAACTAGTATTGGAAATGGAACTATACTTAAAGCAAGAACCAGAACAGTTTGTTTTATGTGAATGGACGGCTTCACCGATTGCCGAAGCAAGTTCCTTGATCCTTGAGCCGGCTTCGCCTATCGGCGAAGCAAGTTCCTTGATACAAATTCCACTCAATGATTCATCCCCACATGCACACCCACTAATTTTATCATTATGTTTTATTTTATAATGAAAAGCTAAAGTGAAAGGAGTTCCTCATTTATAATTGCACTCTAAACATTCTATAGCCATTATTTATAACTAGCCAAAATTTCAATTTTACAATTCCTATTTGAAACTAACCAAAAATTCAATTGAAGCTATAGTATAATCTATAGAGCAGACAAACCTAGCCAAAGTTTCCTTACGTAACTCATTAAGAGTATTGTATTCAAATATTTTATCTAAAATCTTTTCATTACTCAATCCGGCTTTACCCCGAACGAAATTTATAATTTCATCTCTAATTTTTGGATTATTTTTATATAGATCATATAAATCATCCAAACACTTTTTGTTTAAAGTACCAGTCTGTTCATTCATATATTCGGAGGAAATCCCATAAGCATAATTGATTAAAGTATTTGTTCTATTTAAAAAACTGCTCGCACCCGCTGCTACAAGACCAGCAGTTTTTACTGTTGCATCAGGAGATATATAATTATACATCATAAAGCATGTACCTGCAATTACGCCTAAGTATGATACTACTTTTAAAGCATTAGCTTTAATTGTTTATTTAGTTAGAACATCATTTTGAATTTTAATACCTCTTAATGTAAGATGTTTAATAAAGTAGAACTGATAATTAATTATATTAATAGTATTTCTATCTGTAGCATTATTCATTAGTGGTTTTATATAATCTATAAGTTTATTTATAAGATCTATCTATTTCTAAGTCATCTTTTAAACTAAGAGTTTTTAAGTCTAGGAGTCATATATCATAGTTCTATTTCTATCAACAATAATAAAATTTTTCTCTTTCTTATTATATATAATCATACCATAACGAAGCTCATCAGACATTCCAACTGTATAATTATAGTAGTTACTATTTAACTCATTAATTATTACATAGAACTTATGTTCACATTTATATATTTCATTAAAGTTTTTAAATAGATCAGCCCATTATAAGTTGTTAAATAATTAGTATCAGAACTCATTCTTGCTGTATTAATTATCTGGGCCGGTTTATGACACATTACAATCATTTGAATATTATGATGTCTTCCTTCTGTAAAACAATAAGCTATATCTTTATTTAACTTATCAGCCATATCATCAAGAACAATTACACTGTCTCGAAACATATGCATGTTTTTTGATGTGCTCATATTTATATCACACATTTTGAAATCACTATAGGGCTTTCCAGTTTCTGAATTGATCCAATCTCTTTCATCTGTACATACTATGATTATCTTTTTGTTATCTTGATTTTGATTTTGATTATGATCTTGATCTCGGTCTTGATCTTGATGGGTCTCCGAACATGCTTCGCCATCTTGATCTTGGTATAAATACAAGTTTAATAAAATAAGTCTTTCCTATACCAGTACCACCATAAACAATAGTATGTAATGGTGACTTCATTATATTCAAATCTCACTATACTTTTATTTATAATTTGACCAAAACTTTCTTCTTTTTTTGTATATTTAATCGGTATTGAATCATATGCTATATAACAAAACATAATTATAAAAATAAATATTATAATTGCACTACCGTTCTCCATTTTTTATCCTACAAAAATGCTTATTTTATCATTTGGGGAATTGAATAATAAGTCTGGTATGGATACTAAAGCTGTGAGTAATATCAGAATAGAGGATATAGGTAAAGATATAAGTCTAACTCCAATATAAATAGTAATGAGAGATCAAAAACCAGTGTTGCCAATTTCGAACTCAACATTATTGTAAATCTACATCCAACTGATGGTACACATTTGGTTTTACTTACAAGAAGAGAAGGCGGTCCTGTGTATTGCTTTGATAGTTTTGGTGTTGAGACCCCACCATTATTATTATAAGAATATTTTGATCTCGGCTTTAATGAGAGAATACAAGAATATGACGAATCCTATTGTGGGGCTTATTGTTTTTACATGATCTATGTTATTGATAGACGATTTAGAATAAAGAGTGCTCTGAATATTCTAGTAAATCAAAGTAAATACCCAGAAATGTATGATGAGTGTTGTAACGATAATGACCTTGATAGTGAAGAAGTTGATATCTATCTACTTAGAGAAAAACCCCCACTGGTAAAGCCCCGCATTAAGGTATCACCTTTGCAGATGGCAGGGCATGACCAAAGGTCTATCAGTGGAACTGCTTCGCAGATCGATGTTATTTTGAGTCTACAATCATGGCTAGATGATGATAATATAATTGTCAATGCCTCATTCCCAGAAAGCTTCAGATGTGTAATAGCTGGTTTTAGTGAATGCGAAAAACATTCTTCTTAAAGAATCTATATTTGAGTAGTATACAATTTGATAGGTAATATATCATTGGTCCTACTGGTGACCAATATGAAAATTTAAAGTATGAAGACATAGTGTCTATTACAGAAACAAAAGATTTACCCTTTCCCGATCAACTACCCAAAGATATAAAGAAGCTAATGATATTTGATGATGTTGGAGGGAAGGAACCAATTACCAATGAATACTTTTGTAGAGTTAGACGTAGTAATTGTAATATGATATATCTTAATCAAAATATGTCCGCGACAGATAGACAGAATTTTAGAAAGAATTGTAATCTATTTATTTTCTTTGAACAAAGAGGTAGATCTACCATAGCTATATATCATGATTTCTTTAATAGAGCAGATTTTAGTTATGATGATTTTAGTAACATATGTGAAAAGGTATGGGAAGAGCCTTTTAATCACATCCTCATTGATAAATCTAAAAACAGAAATATTAATGGAAAGCTAAGAATTAATTGGGATTGGAGAGTTTTATAATTTAATAATATTTATGATTAAGTCTAAGTCTAATTCTAAGTCTAAGTCAAGTCGAAGTCTAAGTCTAAGCCTAAGTCTATGACTATGACTATGTCTAAGTGTAAATCTATGAGTAAGTCCAAGTCTAAGTCCATGACTAATTCTAAGTCTAAATCAAATGTAAAGTAAAACTCAACACATCACCATTGAAATCAATTGGTCTTCGAAGCTCATCTTTAATATGAAATTCAATATATTCTATTCTATCCTTTGTTACATTTTAACATAAGATATTAGTAGTATAAAATTTATCAAGTAACCTGGTGTTTCAATGAGAGCAAAAGTATATAGTATGTCTGTGTTATTACCATTATCTATAACACATGATATAACATTACAGTGGATGTTAATGGTACTAAAACCCATGATATCAATAATCTTGTGAGACGTTTTTTCGCCTGGTTTGTAATCTATTTTTCTAAATCCTAGTAATGAAGCTATTGAGTTTTCTACATCAAAGCTAAGTGCACATCGTTTGATTTCCATTATACATTTCATTGTATTCTTATCAGGTTCTATTTTAACATTACCCTCAGTTTCTTCTTTTAATAATTCTGCTATTTCAGTAAATTCATATGCGCATGTTGTAATAGTGAAATTTAACAATGGGATTCCTTTTTAATTATAATTAAGAACAGATGTAAGGTTTGAGCTAGAGTTGGAGTTAGGGCTAGGGATAGAGTTAGAGTTAAAGTTAGAGTCAGAACTAAGAGACTGAGGTAAGGCTTCTTCACCATTTAAGACCATACCAGCATATAAAAACTGATTATTCCCTCTATTCACAATAAACACTGAGTTGTAAACCGATAATCCAATTAAACCTAACTTTGTTGTATTAAGTATAGGTTCATTAAAGTTATAGTTTTCCGTTGGCTTTATCATTCTAAAGTTACGTGTGTGTTCTTCTTTAGTTTTAGTTAGAGCTTCATGTATCGTTTTTAGTTCATATAAGATTAAACTGTCTGTCATTTTTGTTATTCAAATAACGCTATATGTATAGTTATAGTTGTAGTTAGTTATACTCTTTAGTTATACTTTTTTAACTCATAAAAATGGACTCTAATTTGGATACAACTTATGGTTATAATAATGATATACACAAAATTAAGATTGTAAAATGTAAAGCAAATAATCGAGCAAAAATGAATACGGTTATCACTAATATTAATATCATTCTCAATAGAGAATAGAATGATTTAAATTTACAAGATTCATATCTAGAGATAGAGTTTGTTGTATCGGATAAGGCTGGTGGTGTTTTTGCTAATAATGCTAATATCAGATTAGTTAATTATGGTATGATGGAATTATTTAGGTCAGTTAAGCTGGAAACTAGAGGTGGTAGGACTACTGAATATATAGGTAATTGTCATCCTAATCTATTGATGTAAATGTTAATGATGTAAATGATCATATTGCTGCAGAGCGAGGTCGTATGTATATGATGTTTGAAATGATTGGTCTATTTGGTTTGTGAAAGATTTAGAAAAGATTTTATATGGATTGGGATTTAAACTAATATTAGGAAAAAATAAAAAAGATAGAGCTCTTTTTAAAGTTAATGCTGGTGTTGATGCAGTAGCTAATGATGTTAATATAGAAATTAGAGATATATCGTGGTGTGTACCTCTTAATGATCCTTGTAATGAAAATAGAATTATTGTACAGAAAGGATTAAATAAAAAAAAATAATACTGATTTTATTTATTTTGAAAGACATTTTATAAGAATGTGCACAATGCTACTAACTTCTGATTTGATCGTGGTGTATAAAAAGGTATGGAAATACCACAATATATAATAACTGGTTTTGAAAATAATAATGTTAATGAACAAACTCATGATGCAAGTACAATTGATATAATGAATGTTACTGAATGTTATGGTAGGATTGGTGGTGAATTTTATCTTTAGGATAGAATGAATATTAACGTTGGTACTAATATTTATAATGAGGTTTTTAAGAAGATTGTTAATTTTAATAAAGATTATAATGGAGTACCTCATAAAATTAAACCATATATAAATCATAGAACATTCTAAAGTAGTTATAGAATATATGTAGTTGATACTAGATATCAAAATGATCATATAGGCCCGCAACCAATACAACCTATTTTTAAATTCAGTGTTGCAGTTGCAAATGTTATATGTCATGCATTAGTATTAACTAGAAAGGTTATTAGTGTGAATAGTGATTTTTTTAATAAAATTGTTGATGTAATCTGATAGTGATAGTCAATCTCGTTCCTACTAGTCTTAACAAAACATTTAGCATAAATAATATCTAGTTTTTTTAATTCTCTAGAGACAGTCCTTTAAGTTCAAGTTTAGTTTTGGGCTCAGGCTTAGGTAATGGTGGGGGTTTAGGCTTTGGCTTGAGTTTAGTCATAGCTAGTGATTGGGGAACCTAGGGCGAAGCCCTTTTTCTTTAACCTTAACAACAAAGGGATTATACTTTTTAACTTCCATTATTTTTATATATAAAAATGTGAAACACTTTCATAAGTTTAAAACTAATTCATATTGTGTTGGTGGTAGACAATATAGTGGTACTAATAATATTCGAGGGGTTGTCACAGCTAAAGGAACTAAGATGTTAAACGGTTCTGTGCTATGTGTAGAAGAAATAAGTCAATGACTCTCAGTGTTGCAACAATGGAAGCTGAGGGATTGAAGGATTTCTTTAAAAGTGTTAGTAAAGCTACTGTTAAGTTTGGAAAGAAAGTTGCTAATAGTCCAATAAGAGCATTAGAAATAGCAAATAAAATAGGAAGAGCATCTGCAAGTAGAAACCCAAGAGCTGCTTTATCAGCCACACCTGATTTAATTAAATATGAAACAACTGGTGAAGGTATAAAAGTAGTACAGAAAGGTAGAGGGATATAATTAGGTACAAAGAAAACAAAATTATTTATATTAGAGTTTAAATATTAGAGGTTAAATAAAACTATATTAGAGTTTAGATATAACAATAGCTATGATTATAGCTATGGGTATAACTATGACTAGATATATCTAATGGTAAATATTAATAAAAAAAGTTTTATTACTAAAATTGATTTTATAACTAAACAGTAATAACATTAGTTTAAAAAAATACTCAGCTTGTTTTTTTTTATCAGCGGAGTTGCGGTTTCGTCGATTCCTCATATATTCTTCATATAACTTAACTAATTCATTATGCTCATCATTATCTATTTTATTATCATTCATTGATTTAGTATATAGTTTTCTAAACTTGTCACTAAACTGTTTACTCCAAATATACATTTGTGAATACTTTACAACTTTATTTCTTATTTTAGTATTAATTGTTTTTGATAATGAACCACAAACAGTTGCTGTAGCAAAAACTGTTGATAGAGAATAAAGTAATCCTATACCTGTTGATGCAACTCATATTGATGTTGTAGTTGTTGTTATTGATGATAACAGTATTTCTGTTATCTCAGCTACGTTAATATAATTTTTAAATCTATTTCACTTCTTATTATAGATAACAACTTCAGTTTCATGATAATTTCTAATAAGTTTTATAATGGTAATATTATTATAAAATTTATTATTAGACGGGATTTTATCACTGATGTATTGTTTTGAGAAGGAGATGTTCCGCGAAGCGGCGTCGCTGATATTGAGATAAAGTGAGGGAGCACTGTGTTTAGTTTCTTCCATTTTAAATAACTAAAATAACTCTCCATCTCTTTCATTATATCTTCATGATTAAAATTATAATGCACCTCTAGTCTGGCTTGTTCTTTGTTGTCTACTAGCTTTCTTACTAATAATATAGCTATTATATATTGTACTATTGTCTTTTTTTTCATCAACAGCAGAATAAGTCTTTTTATTAACTTCTCTAAATTCTTTTAGACCAGTAGTGAACGTATCATCTAGCTGAATGTTAGTACTATTTTGATTAAATTTTTTATTATCAATCTCTAATTTTAATTGATTATACTTAGAGATTGTATCACAAGCAACTTTATTACAAAAGTTAACAGTATTTGTAAATTCATTTGCTGATTTAATCAACTCATTAATTTGTTCTTCATTAACTTGTATTTTGTTTAGTTGTAATGTTTTAGTTGTAACTTTATCAAAATTTCTTTTTCTTAGTTCAGTTATATTTTTATTTAAAATATCCTTTTTGTTAAAAGAGGATAATAATTTATTGTCACAATACTCTTTATTAACAACATCTTTTTCATCTATGGGTGGGTGTACATTTCTAACGTTATGGGTATATTTCATGTCAATTTTATCGTCATCTTCTTAGAATATTTGACAAGCATTACTTGGCGATAGAATAACATTTGATGATAATGCTTAGTTAGCCTGATTAAATCTATTTCTTGTCATCTTTGTATTTGTTTACAGAAAGAACTATGTTTAATGATTCCTAAACCTTATTATTAGATTCAAAATCAAACTCGTTTTAATAGTTTCTGTTCATAGTTTTTACCTCCTATTATCTCTCCATTCATATCCTCTCTTTTATATGTTGGCAATTGTGTTTTCGAAAATTCATTAAATTTAAATAGTTCTCTATTCCAATTAGAAGTGTATTTCTTAGAAAAGATATTAAGTATATCAGCATTCCTGACATTATCACCGACTTTAAAATTTGGTTTAATCTTAGTAGAAGTAGATATAATATATCTAACTTTATCAGGATTATTAGAAGCCTCAACAGGTGTCATATTAAATGTTGAATGAACTTTATTATTATATGTTACAACAGCATCATTTGATATATTTACACAATTACCATCACAATTGATGAACATTGGCTTATTAATTATGTGTAATATTGTTCTATTAAATCTCTCTATAAATACGGCCTTTAAATCACTATAAGCAGAATATAATTCGATTCCAAATTCTTTAAGTAAAGATTTTATTGTTTTTTTCGTAAAACTCACTACCACTATCTACCCATAACGTTTCTGGTTTTCTTTTTTCAGAGCCACCCTGTTGGCCCTCTAGTAGGATCGATTTAAAACCATTAGTTATAGATGAGCCAGATTTATTCTTCAATGGAATAGCCCATGCATTTTTTGTGAATATATCTATAACCGTTAATATAAATTTATAATTATTATTGTATTTACTTAGAGATGACTTATCAATTAAATCAGCTGACCATGTTTCATCCTTTTATAGTGGTATTATTCTTTCTCTTCTAAATTTTGTTATTTGAGGACTGAATACTTCTTTAGCTAGTAGCTGTTGTTTTTCCACCATTATTTATTTACCATAATTGAAAACAAAACTGTCTATTTGTTCTTCCTTAACAATATTCAAAGAAAATAGTTGTTTAGATGTTTTTAACATTTCATCATATGATCCATCATGTCCAGCTTTTGTTTCTAGTATAAGTATTTTTAATCTCTCTATTAAGTTGTTGGGGTCGGCTTTGCTAACACTACTAGCTTTTAATTGTTTTTTAGTCACGTAATCAGTTTCTTCCTCTTCTTCATCTTCTTCTTCTTCTTCTTCTTCTTCTCCTCCTGTCCCTTGTTCATAATCACTAGTACCACGTCAATTTTTTTCATCTTCACTGGAGGTTGGCATTGATATAACCTGAGAAGTGGGTTCTCTAATACTAGCCAACATTCTTCTTATAAGTTTTGAGCTATTGCTTTTAGTATCTCCTCTTTGTTTATAACCAATATCCTTTAGAAACTGTTTTATTTTGATTTCATCACCTTTTATATTTTCGGTTACACGTTTGTTAGTAATAAACTTAAGGAAGCCCTTAGAAAAATCATAGACTTTAATTTTCATTTTTATACCATCAGGTACTAGAGATACATCTATACCATTTATTTTAAATTTGTTCGAATTTGCACCTACTGATATTAATTTGAATTATTATTTGTTTGTTTACCCATTAGTAGCAATACATCAATCAAATCATTGTCTACAGAAAATGTATTGCCTCTATTAATGTTACAGCTCGGTCATCAAGAAAGCTGCTTTTTCGTTTGTATTCTAAAGCTTTTAAAACATAAGTGTTATCCTTGAGTCCTACTAACAATTTGTTTTGAAGAGCTTGCATTGCTTCACTTTTGGCTAGTAATGCTTCACCATGGGCCCGCGCATGATTCACTATGAGTATTTAAAGTTTTATTTAAAGGATCAAAAAACTCTTCTATGTCACCATAATATTCTTGTTGTCTTATTTTATCTTCTAATCTATTTCTTCTGTTTTGTTCTTCTAGACTGTTTAAATCTATAAGTTTATCTAGCTTAGTCATTTTTTATAGCTCATTATATAGTTTAATTGCAGCCTTAATTAACTCTCTATCATCATTAATGGTTAGTTCTAGAATATTATAAGTTAGTTGGTATTTGACTTTATCTAACGATTCAACATTAATTTCATTTACTAGATCGTTTTTTTTTTTGAATAGATACAGATTTTCATCATGAGGATAGCTTTTAAAATTATTTACATAAAATCTTTTATCATCAAATGTGTTTAGATTAATCGTACTTTTTTTTGTTGTTGTCATGTTATCATCAACTTTCTGTATTCTACATTCATCTACAATTCTCTGTGTGTTATACATTAATGCATTCTAATACTCTTCATGTTTAGCATTGTTACAATTCTTTATTCCTTTCTCTTTAGTTTTAATTGGGTAATCTTTAAAGCTGTATGTCTTTGGTGACAGGGCTATAAACTCATCTTTTATGCTATTTCCCAATTCATGTCTGAGATTGCCAGGGACTTTATGATTAGTTTTGATTGGTGGATCTAAATTACTTAGGTCCATGTGTTCGTCGGGTACATTAGCCTCGATAAAACTTAATACAAAACTATCAGTATCCATATAATGGAGTTGTAAACCTTTGAGAGATGGTTGAAGAATATTATAGAATACATCATACATGTGTAATTTACTTAATTCTAATTTAGTAAATTCTACATATACTGGAGAATCATATTCTATTTTTTTCTTTATTTTTTGAATTTGGCTATAATCCTTATATCTAGTTATATTCTTAATTGTCGGTTTACTTATACTTTTTATTATCTTTTCTTCACCGTGTATGAACTTACTTTGAAGGAACTGGAGAGGATTCATGCACATTCTTCCATATAGTGAGTTGTTCATTAATTTCCTTACATCCTTTTCCGCTTCAGTTTTAGCTGTTGCTCTTTTATTAGTATTGTTTTGAATATAGTCTCTGCATATGTAGTGTTGTTTAAGTTCAATTACGCTATGAATATTAGTTACTTTTACACCCATCTTAACATAGAACGTTAACATCCTATAATGAACCATATACTCTGTTTTTTTGTTTTGATCTAAGATTAATATGTATCTTACATGTTTCTTTTTCTCTGTAGCCTGATTCATTGTCAGTTATCTTTCTTTTATTGGGCATTAATGCTAGTTGCTCTGTTCTATCTTTACAACTATTAGTATAAATAATACCACACGCTATATAGTAACCATGATCACTATCATCTGGAGTATTCATTATTTCATCGAGAGTACCTATCACTCATTATATCTATCACCCATTATACCACATATACCAACTCTCTTTGCTTCAACGAAATCACATAGCATTTTTGTATCTTGTAATGTATCTAATGTAACACCACTTGACATTAACCAACAATCAAAACTATAACCCGGGAGACTTACATAGTGTGGAGGGTTGAGACTGAATTCTTTCATACTTAAATTAACATATTTGTACATGCAGTAGTCCAATACTTCCACATCGTTCTGTAAATAATCTTTAGTTAGATCTCTACCAATTTTATGACTGTTGTCTCTATTAAAGATATTGACTTCTTCTTTTGTTGGTAATTTATTAGATAGTGAGGAATTGAAGTATTCTACATTTAGATTACCTATAACTTCTTGGTAGGAGACTAAACCAAAGGATATAAGGTTTTAGTTTTACTCCTGTATATCGTTGCCATTTGATCTAGAGGCATAGCGAAGAAATTAAAACTATCTAAGAATTTAAGACAACCAATGCTAAACATCTTAGACTTACCAGCTAGTGGTATGTTATCTTCTGTTCTTTTATCATTATTCTGCTTAAAGAGTTCATTATATAGTAGATTGAAATCATAGCCGGAGCCATTATGGAATATTACAGGAATGAAGTTTTGTTGTTTGTACCTCAGATTACACATTTTACATGCGGGAACTCTATATTTACCAGTTTCATGACAGTTACCTCTTAATTTATTAATACATGTTTTGCTGCATATATAACAAGTGTTTTTGGTTTCATGATATAGTTTATCGTCTTTATTAAATATAACCTTTTCATTACATTTGAAGTTATTCTCTGTTTCGATTTCTAATAGATCAGTGGCAAATCTTTCGATACAATCCAAACCAAAGTAGTGTTTGAAATTACCTTGCCAGATGTAAACCACACTTATTGCTATTACAGCTATTACATATTTGCAGTGTTTTTCAGCTATTACATTTGCAGTCATTAGATGAGACATTAAAAATGCAACATTCTATATCAGCAGTTATAATATTTTTAAATTCTGACGTTTATGTTCAATTATAAAAGTAATATGTTTTTTCTTAGGACAAACAATCTCTGGTTTGAAAGAGTGACTGCATACCTGTTTGTCATATTTAATTTGAGATTTGAACCAATATTTACATCTATCAAGGCAATAAAATTTATTATTCATTTTATTTAGACGATCTAACAAGTTTTCTATCTTTTTAATTAGAGCGTAGTGGGTCTTAGACCATGATTCACTATGGTTCCCCCAAACTAATTTTCTGAGATTTTTTCTTTTTTTTCGAAATCATCCACTGGTTTAAACAATTCTACTTTGCCCTCACCACGATGTGTGTATACCCAAATATTAATATTGTACAATTTCGGTATTCTTATTATAAAAGAAAAGTCATCTTCATGTTGTTTTCTTGGTTAAATTAGTTTATCTAAATATTTGCTTTCGCGTGTTGCGTGGTCCATACCGGGATGTAGCCAAGCAGTAATATTTAGTTGTAAGCATTTGTAATTGCAATTGGGTAAATTTAATATTGACTTAGAGTTTTTGAGATCGGGAGGTAAATCTATATAACTACCAATAGATGCTTTGGTCGGTTCAATTTTTATCTGAATACTTCTTAATCCAAGAAACTCAAAATCATAGCCATAACCCTCGTATATTTAAATTTCAAAGTTTAGCCATTGTGTGAAGTCTCCATTTTCATATAATTCGTTATTAATAATATAGTCAGTGTTGAAAAATGTTTTAGTAGTTTTAGCTTCTTCTTTGGTTCTCTTCTTGTTCTCACACTCGGCTGTGATCTTATATTTAAAACTCTTAACTTTACAAAATTGGTAACAGTTTTTAATTGCTTCTAAAGAGTTATTAATAGCTTCATCTATATCTTCAATGTAATTTCCGGCTTTATCAGTAATATATAATTCTTTCATGTTCTGGCTAGAGCTTATATCAAAGTATTCTGTGTTTTCTGGATACTTACGATTATGACTATATGACTGAGCAGTTACGGCTATTTTTTTTTCTAAATTCTGCATGACATTCTTTTTATTCATACTTAATTCCAGAGTAGATACTATGGCGTAGCATGGTTTCCAGCCCATCTTCGGTTTGAATTTTAGGTTTAGTGATGAGTTTAGTTTTAATAATATCTTTAATTTTATCTTTAGTTTGGGGACCAGGGGCGAAGCCCCTTTAGTTTTCGGTCTGAGGAAGTAGTATTCTTCTTTTGAGTCATGCACCATCTCCATAGTTTCATCTCCCATTTTATATCTCGCACTGTTTAGGTGTTCATCAGTTAAATTGAATTGTGTTTGATAAACTGTTTCCTTGTTTCAAAGGCCAAATCACAAATAGAACAAAAATTTACGCTTTCTGCTTTAGAAATGTTTATTTTTTTAGGACAAAAATTCATTTTTGAAATTATACAAATTAAAAATGTCTAAATCAAAAAAATGTGTTAGCTGTAAAGATAAATCTTGGAGAAGGTGTTGTGATAAATGTTTAGATAGTTTATTTGAGTGTTATATCTGTAAAGGCTACTTTAAGAATAGACACTTTATTAATCATATGAAAATACATTATAATGATCCTAATCTATGAATAACTTGTATTATGTGTAATGTAAATCAACATATCAGCGGATTTATATTTAAAAATATTAAGTGTAGATAATGTACTTATCTGCATAGATATAGATTTCAACATACCAGATATAGATTCAAGGAATATGTCGAAAATTTTAACATAGAAGTTTAGAGTTAAGCTGAAAAACACTAATCACTGTTTTGCTAACGATCTCAGTGTTTTTGACTGTATACCCATCACAGTGTGTCCCATAAACAGTCTTTTATAGTAATTCATCAAATCGGGGGACGTTCACTGGAGTCAGTGAGGAAGGAACCCCAAACCTTCCGTTTGCTAAAGCAACCTAACTCGACTCAATGACTTAACCACTAGGCCAAGTAAGACAGAAAGTTTTACTTTTAGATTGATTAAATATTGAGTAGAGAACATATGAAAACTTTTTTATTTAATATTTTTTTAAAATTTTTTTGTTCAAGTTTTTTCGCAAGTTGGTTTAAGTGCTTTTTACACGGTCTCTCTAGTTAGATTAGCATCTGGGATACGTCCACCGGAGTCGGTGGGGATAGAACCCGAACTATCCGTCTGATAATGGTTAATTACCAGCTTAACTCTGTACTAGTGGATTGCACTAAGTGAGACAGGAAATGATAGATTTTTAGGGAACATAGAGTAGTGGATAAAACAGGGGTTACAGCTACAAGTACAATTTGGCTCATTTCATCAAATGCAGCTAGCATGAGGGGAATGAGAAAAATTGGGCTGGTGGCTGTAACCCCTGTTTTATCCACTCCTCCCATTTGTCTAACGGGTACTTTCTATTTGTTTTTACCCTCATCTCGGTAAAAACAATTTTCAAGCAAGTTTTACTACTAAAAGTTCTTACTGAAGAGGGAGTTTATTAACTCAGTAAAACTGTAGTCCGTATCTGTTTCAATTCAACAACGTATAAGTATACATTCAAAGCATAACAACGTGTCAGCATTAGCGTAAGCATTAAGACGTACAAAGCAACAAGTGATACTTAGACGGCAAGGTTTTTTCGATGCTCTTTTACTGGTTTTTTGTCTGATGTTATTGACGTCAAATCAGTTCGTATTCAATCGGCAATTGTCTAGAAAACCTAAAAATATTAAGCCGAAAACCACCTCAATCGGTACATATCGTGGTTATATTTACTTAAAATTAGGTTAATTGAACTTTTTCGGAACTTTCTACGTATATTAGAACGTATTTAAATCTTATTTTAAAGTTTAGAAATACTCGAATCTGATTGGCTAAAATTCGTTGTTTTATTTACTTCGTAACATCCTCCGGCCCGGAAGAAGATGTTGGGAAAACTGGTAAAACTTTTACAAGCGGGCGGACAAGTGAACCAGTCGACGTACGTAAAACGGCGGAGCGCGCGACGCTATCGGAGCCGTAACGGAGTTCCACAATCCGAGCGGTTGGGTAGTAACCCCTAGGGTTGGTTTCTTCAACTATCCAAACCAAGTCACCGGTCTTAAGGTGTTGCTCGGCAGGCGTCTGCCACTTAGAGCGTCGGTTCAGTGTCGGTACGTACTCTCTGATCCAACGGGACCAGATCGCATTAGCGTACGACTGCGCACGGGCGTAGCGTTTACGGTGGTCAAGCTCATTATTGCCGACAACAGACGGAATACCGGTAGAGTATTCTCCTAAAAGAAAGTGGTTGGGCGTTAAAGCGTTCAAATCGCACGGATCGGCGCTTACGGGTGTTAAAGGACGCGAATTGAGAGCATTCTCCACGAGACAAAAGGTAGTATGCAGTACCTCATCCGTGAGGCGACGCGTGCCAAGAATAGTATACAACACGCGCTTGAAGCTGCGTACCAACCTCTCCCAGATACCACCTTGATGTGGTGCGCTGGGTGGATTGAACCTCCACTTAATACCTTTGTGAGCGAGCTCAGCTGCAATGTTGACAACGTTCCACTTTTCAATACTTTCTCGGAGTTCTTTCTCCGCTCCAATAAAGTTAGTGCCATTGTCCGACCAAATCATGGCAGGTGTACCTCTACGTGACACAAACCGCTCAACTCCCATAACACAAGAACTGGTGTCCATGGATGTAACTATCTCGACATGGACAGCGCGAGTAGTGAGACAGGTGAAGAGGAAGCCCCACCTTTTCTCAGTAGTACGGCGGACAGTAACATAGAATGGCCCAAAGTAGTCAACGCCAGTGTTCGTGAAGGGAGGAGACTGGTAAGCAAGTCTCTCCTTAGGTAAGTAAGACATGATTGGTTGCATAGTTACAGCTTGGAATTCTCGGCATCTTAGGCAGTGTGCTTTGATGGAACGCAAGGATGATCTTAGTTTCAGTACTGTGTAGTGTTCCTGCACAATTGATCTTAGGTATTCAACGCCCTGATGGTAATGCTTTACGTGTGTGTGTTCAAGGAACAGTTTTACAAATGGATGACGTGCATCTAAGATGATTGGGTGCTTTACGTTGAACCCAGCTTCAATTAACCGCTTGATGCGGCCCGAGGAACGGATTAGCCCATTTGGACTAATAAACGGTGAATGTGGAGCAATTCGGCTACTCCGTTTAACGAATTTATTGTCAATGAGATCTTTTCTTTCGGCTTCAAAAGACTCTCCTTGCACCAAATACTGTAGATGACGCTCGGCTTCGTCAAGCTCAGTAGGGTCGGTAATGCTACCATCGGGGTTACGGTAGCCGGCATGTTTCGGCAAAAGCCGGAGAACGTACGCGGCAATGCGCAAGTACTTTTGATAAGAACTAAACTTATCAAATGGGAATAACGACGGAACGGGAGTTGTCTGTTTTTTAACAGATGTAGCGAGAGAGACAGTGTCTTCTATGATGACTGCTTGGTTGACGCCAAGTTTGATGTTATTAATGACGTCTTTGTTCGGCACGAAAGGGAACCTTGTGTTAATTAAGAAATGTGGACCATTGACCCAACTGCTTAGTTGCAAAACCTCAGCGGACATTCCACGCGTGCCAGCGTCAGCTGGATTATCCTTAGTTGCGACGTGGTTCCATTGGTCAACGCTGGTATATTCCAAAATTTCACAAACGCGGTTTGCTACAAAGATTGGTTGCTTTTCATTAGAGTTTATCCACTGAAGAACGGTCGTGCTGTCTGTCCACATGAATACTTGGTTAACAGTTACAGTAAGTGCCTGAATAATTTCGTTCTTCAGCCGAGCGGCAAGTAGAGCTGCTTGCAATTCCAGTTTAGGGACAGTCATTACTTTCATTGGCGCCACGCGCGCTTTCCCCAAAACAAACGCAAGCTCTGTTTTCATCTTGCCCGTAGGGGTTGTTACTCGGGCTCGAAGAAATGCGACGGCACTAAAAATATCCTGGGAACTGTCACCGAACATATGCAACTCTGTATTATGAAAGGGTCCACTAAAGTAACTTCGAGGAATTTTGATGTTTTCAAGCTTTGGTAAGTCAGCACTCCAGGCCAAAAATCTTTGAACCATGTCCTGTGGGAGCTCGTCATCCCATTGTTGTCCTGTGACACGCCAGATGTCTTTTAAGAGCAATCGGGCACCGACGGTAAACGGTGCGACAAGACCAATGGGGTCAAAGACTTTCGAGACAAGACTTAGGACCAAGCGTTGCGTGAGGGACTTGGTGATAGCGCAACTTGTACCCCGACTCACAACTAAAGTGTCATTAGTGTGATCCCACTTTAACCCTAGCACATGCGATGAATCCTCCTGACATGAAACAATAACCTTAGGCTCAGTAGATTGAGGTGAACCATCAATTCGGTCAGCCAGATTTGGTACATTGCTTACGAACTTTGTAAGCTTGAACCCACCGAGATGGAGAAGATGTACCAATTCCTTCGATCTATTGATGGCTTTCTCGGGAGACTCAACTGAGTCAAGATAATCGTCCATGTAGAAGTTTTCAAGGACGGCTTTTGCAGCTTCGGGGTAAAACTTGGCATTGTCTCTCGCAGTGCGTTGTAATGCATAGTTGGCGCATGTGGGCGAGTCTTTAGCCCCGAATATATGGCGCGTATATTGATACACTACAACGTTTGTTGTGGGGTCCTCCCGCCACAAAAAGCGAAGTGATGGTTGATCTGATGGTAATACACCAACCTGTAGAAACATTCCCTCGATGTCGGCAGAGACGGCATATGGATGTTGTCGGAAGCGAAGAAGTACGTAAATAAGGTTTTGGAGCAGATCAGGGCCAGTGAGCAAAGATTTATTCAGTGAGGCGCCATGAAATTTTGCTGCTCCATTGAGCACCCTACGCACCTTACCCGGTTTGTTCGGGTTTAAAACCGGATGGTGGGGTAGGTACCACTCTTTATCGGACCGCTTCTCAACCTTGTGAGCGTCCGGAACCTCAATTACATACCCCTTGTTTAGGTCTTCCTTGATGGTACTAGTATACTTCTCTCTAAGGTCTTCATCCTTAGCCAATCGTTTTTCGAGAGATTTTAGTTGCACAAGGGATGAGAAGTAATTATTTGGGAGCTTGGTGTTATCTGCTGCCCACAGCATTCCGACATCGTATCTCAGGCCATTGTGTATGGTGGTACTCTCAAGGATTTCGTGAGCCCTTGCGTCTGCTGCAGATCTTGAGTCGACCTGCTTGTTTGCCCCGAATGATTCAATGTCGTACCATGAATTACTTGACTTGCTAACTCATTGTCTTGTTCGATATTCACTTTAAAGCACGTTGAGGTTAAACACGAACTTGATGGTAACGGACCGCTTAAGACCCAACCTATGGGCAAGCGTACGGCAACGGGTGAACGCTTCTCATCGGCAGAGAAGTATTCTAACGGGCGGATGGCATGATAGACATCTTGTCCGAGTATCATCTCAATGTCTTTATAGGAATATGTTACGGGATCAAGGACTGCTAAGTGTGGGTAAGTCTCTTGCAGGGCCTTTACATTAATTATATCTGAGCCGACGTTCAGACTCTCTTTAACGAAAGGGTTGACGGTGAATGGTTCGAAATCTTGTTGTTCTCTTGGTTTCACAGTAACTTCAACAACCCTAGTATCAACTACTTCTTCGGTATTAATACCCTTGACAGTTAGCTTTAGTGCTTTACCGTGCAAACCGAGTCTATCTGCGAGACTACCGGCCACCCAAGAGTTACTGCAGGCGGTATCACACAAAACTAAAGCCTTGGTATCTAAACCGGACGAATTGACCAACTGCAATTCAGTCACCTGAAGGAGCCCCTTAACATCACTAACAGATGACATTGTTGTGGTCTTATTAGGCTGGAGTTGACTAGAAGCTGCTTTACTTTGCCCTGTGTTGCCAGAAGGTTGAATGGTATTGGAATTTGTCGACTGTTTTGTTGGGAAAACCCTATCTGCTCCATGCAATAGTGTGTTATGCGAACTATTGCACCCTTCTGCTCGGCACTTTCTTGGTTGAGGGCACTGGCGGAATGTGTGCTTGTCCCGTAAGCACGAAAAGCAAAGTTTATTATCTGCCACCAACTTAGCTCTCTGGGTTGGAGTCTTTTCCTTGAAAACTCGACACTCCCATAGCCGGTGGTTACCTTTGCATACAATGCAGCGAGAGTAAGTGTTTGTGGAAGAAGATGGCATTTGCTTCTTTGTTTCCCTTTGTTGTGAATTTGATGCAAACACTTTTGAGGCTGTTTTGGTCTTGGTTACTGAAGTGCTGTTATCTTCAGGCCTTGCCTTGGTTGCGCTTTGTTTCATAAGATCGTGGGCCTCAGCCTTTTCTTTAAGCCAGTCGTTAAAGTCAAGGAGGGTAGGCTTAACCCAGTGCTTCTTAACCGTAAAGAGTGACCATGACTCTTTCATGTTTGGTGGTAACTTCTGTACCGCTTGGTTAAGTAGGGAAGCGCTCTTCAGGTCAGCGTCATATGATAGTGACTTGAAAACCCCAACGAGGCTGGATATGGCTGCAGAATAGTTAATGATGTTGTCACTATTGTGCATTTTAAGAGGCGGAAAATTGCTTAGTTTATCCAAGTGTGCACTTACGACTGCCTGTGGCTGGCCAAATTTACGTTCCAAAGTCCTTAGTGCATCCTTGTACATTAAACCACAGTAAGCAAACTCGGCGATTGCAATCTTTGCTTTACCAGTGACGAGTGTCTTAAGGTATGTCAATTTAACGTCATCAGTGAGCGTTTGCGAGTCAATCGCGCTTTTGAATTGACCATACCACTCGTGCCATTGTAATGGATCGCCATTATACTGAGCAAGTTTCCATTCTGGCAAAGGGTCATTTTTCTTGCTGTTTATTGCGTCAGCTAATTCCCTAATCAATGACGCATTGTCCGGTATCGGAGGGGCAGGTGCAGACACCTGCGGACCACTCCAACTCAACGGAGTGGGCCCAACATAAGGGTATGTTGGCTGAAAAACCGGAGTGGCCAGACCAGGTACAATATTACTTGTAGTTGCAATCGGGTTTTCCTGATGTGTGCCGGATGGTGATTGCATATCAATCAAAAGGGGTGAATTCGAATATATTTGTTGTGGAAAATTAGTAACTGATGGTGCGATGTGTGCCTGTACATTTGGAGCAACATTATTTACGGTGGTAGCGTCTTGGTTGACTAATGACGGTCTGTGCTGTGAAAAACGCCAATGACTCATATTTGGCACAAAACTTTGGCCAAGAGGGATATTGGGCATATTTGGGACAGGCGGAGCAACGGAACGTACAACTTTGTGTTCTCGGTTATTATTATTCTGAAATGTTTTGACGAGAGGCTGATTATCCAAAGTGGCTTGTGGGAAAGGAGCAGTGAGGTTAGGTGCAAAGACTGGGTTCGGAATCGGAAGGACATTAAGATGAGCGGGTTCGGAGTTGTGCTGTTGAATGTTTGGACTTGGTGGGGCGCTTGGGTGCAGGGGAACGTTGATTGCGGGGGCTGGATGATTTGTTGTCGGAAAAAGAGGAAGAGTGGCGTTTGGTGCTCGGGGGACAAAATTAATTTGTTGTCGGGGGCATATACGCTGGGCCGATTTATTCTCGGGCAGACTTGATGTTTCAGGTCCCCTGGATTGCGAAATTTGAAGTTGTGCGTTGGGAAAAACCTCGGTTGTAATATTCTGATTTTCTTGTGGTGCGAACGTCTGTTGTGGAATGAGCTGTTGAATAGGCGGTGAAGAAGCCCCTGGGGCGTGTACAGAAGGCGGCTGACTATCCGCGGTTCCTTGGTTAGTTACGCTTGGGGGCGCCGTGCCTTGCTGGCCTGTTTGATTCATTTGCGCCCTTAGGTGCGCCTGGTACAACGCCTGTGTGTTAGCAGCAGCCAAAAAATTTTCAGGTGGAGTATAATAGGGGTCGAGTTGCTGCAAGGTCTCATTGCTTAAAATGTAATTGCCTCGACAATTTTTTGGAATAGAATGCCTTGAAATTTCAGTGTTCTGATCTTCCACTGTTTTGCCGTTGTTCTGGCTAGGACATTCTGGAGGGTCAATCATAACCTGTGGTTCACTAGTTTTCTCCTCATTGTGAAAACTTAATGCAAGTGAGGTGTTGATCCAATCTTGGACAGCCTTTTCACTTCTCATTGAGCTCCTAGCACTTGCAGTTGTTTCAGATTGGCTACCTTTAGAAACGGCGTCCAGCAATTCAAATTCTTGCAGAGTTGCCTCTGCCAACCGTTTCCTGTTGTTTTCCTCCAGTTCATCCAATTCCATTTGCTTTTTCTGTTTAGCAAGGCGAATGGCTGCTTCATTCTGTTTTTCAATTTCTTCACGCTTCATCTTAGCAATTACGTAATCATGTTTACGCTGACTAGATGTTTTTGACGAGGTCATCAATGAGGGAAGTCTAGAACGAATGGAAGCCCTCGGTTCCTGAAACTCACTCACTTTATCATCAGCAGAGTTGATGTAGTTTCGTGCTGAAGTGAGGATCTTGTCGTTCTTAGTTGTCATTGCCTCTAAGTAAGACTCTAGTGAAGGAACAAGTGCACTTGGATCCTCTATTTTTCCAGCAAAAGCAATCAGGTCCTCATTTTTGTCTACAACGGTCATAAATGCTTCGTTGCACTTTGTTACTAGGCGTTCAACTTTCACTCGCCTACTTTGACTATTTATACAATGGAGGATATCTTCATGTATAGCTTGCAATTCAGCCTCACGCTTTGACCTGGCAGCGTACAACTTTTTGACTTTTTGATCAAGACTATTAGACATCATGATGTTATTATTTCCAAAGACCAGCAATCCTACCACTGCACACGGTTAATTATTATGTGCACACTCCAAACAAACCTAATACACGCAAAACGAACCCAACGCAAAAGACACCAAACACAGCACACTGTAGACAGTCTGTAAAACAAACCACCCAAAGAGCAAAGAAGGTCGTCGAGCACACTGTGCCCGACAAAAACAGAAGTGGAGCGCTGAACGCTATGCGCTCAACGCGGAGGGAGGCAAAGGACACACGGGAAGTCGAGCGAGCAACGCGCGACGAAACGGAGACGTTACGGACGGAAAGTCGAGCGAGCAACGCGCGACGCGAGGGAAACGGGACAGACGAGAAGTCGAGCGAGCAATGCGCGACAAGACGGAAACGGGACGTGCGGGAAAACGAACGAAACGGGACGGTGGGAAAGAACGGGCGGGAAATGAGTTCGGAGAGAACTATGTTAGCAGACCACAGCAAAAACTCAAGCAAACAACCTAGCCGTAACTCCAGAACAAACTTAAGTCACACCCTAGGAAGAAGGAGAGAAGCTACTGCAAGACAATCTAATATAGTTCATAATGGGTCTATAACGACAAATTTAACGACAACCTATTTTACGGCAATGCAGTAGTACACTAAAAGGATGAAAAGGTCGAGAAATTTACTAGCCGTAACTCCAGAATAAACTTAAGTCACATCCCAGCAATACCCAAACCAAAACAACCGATCAACATACTAACGGTATTAAACAAACTACAGCAAAATTGAATAAACTACAATAGTGTTCTTGTAGATTAAGATAGTTGGAAAAGTCAAGAAACACTCCAGCCGTAACTCGAGAATGAACTTAAGTCACACCCTAGAAGGCAACAAGACCAAACCAACTAGCAATCATACAGTAACACACAAACATACAGCAGCAAAATCAATATACTACTTTAGGAAGGCTAGTAAATTAGTAAAGTTGAAAAGTCAACAGACAATCCAGCCGTAACTCGAGAATAAACTTAAGTCACACCCTAGAAAGCTATAAGACCTAAACAACAAACCAGCATACTAGCATACTCAACATACTACAGCAAAACAACAACATACTTCATCCCATATGACATAGTACATCGAAAATCGGAAAAGTAGCGGAAAAAACGAAAGGCGAAGTTTTGGGAGAGCGACGTTATTGAAAAAGGGAATACGGAGAACTGAAAATTTAAAGGACAAAAAGGACGCGCACGAAACGGTACATAAACGAGCGACGAGAAAAATTATAGGGACTCGATAATTTTTTGTGGGCCGGAGGTTGTGAAAATTTTCACAACTTTTTCTGTGTATTGAGTTTCACTCAATTAACGAACCTTCTTGTTGGGGAAATTGATTTTGACAACTTGTCAAAATTTTATGCTTTTGTCCAATTTTTCAAATTTTGGTCAATTTTTTTTGCAAATTCTTGATTACAGAACGGTATTCCAGTAAACTGGACGGTTTTAAACTCAAAAATACGGTTTATCAATGTTCGGTATTGATTTTCTAAAATTTTTAGAATTGCCTCAAAATTGACCAAAAATTTTCAAAATTAAACGATTTAGCATTTTTTTTCTCTCAATTTTCTCTATATCAGAGGTACTTTTTTGATATACTAACAGACTATATCATTTTCTTGAATTTTTGGTAAATCGGGCAAAAATTTTCGAAATTGATGTTTTTTTTGTCTAAAAAATTGTGGGGCCCCTTTACCAATGTTTTTTTTCAAAGATTAGTTTACTTCTACTACACCAATGTCAAAAAAATCCACGGGTTGGGTTTCTTGCCGTCCAAGTGATAAATCTAATTAATTCACACAAATCAGCAAAAATATTTATTATTGTTCTGTCTTACAGTTTTGGTAATGATTCAGATGAGGCCACCACTTTTTTAGTACTGTCATCCTTCTTTGGTCAGGACCTTTTAGCA
>NC_134480.1:17737602-17887198 GCF_964194025.1 Convolutriloba macropyga
CCGAACCACATACACCCAAAACGTACACACCTATCTATTTAACCCCTTCCCCAACCACGCCAACCCTACCTATCTCCCGCCGAAGCAACTACCCTCTAATCTCACCTTTCTAAGTTTCCTCTCAATGGTCTAAAACCCAGCTCCGCCAGCTACCAACCCTGCAACACACCTATCCTTAATCTCTCTAACTTCAGCCATAACGACGTAACTCAAACACCACACACCACAACAAACCAAAAACCTTCCTCCACCTGGCCGTAACCGTAAAAATGAAAAATAGGATCTCCAATCTGTTATAAGCTTTCAATCGTTTTTAGAGAATGAAATAAATATATTATGGTTCTTCTTTTTTTTCTTTGATTTGTCTCAATTATTTAAGGTTAAATGAAACATTATATTGCAAAAATAATCTCAGCCCTCAACTCATCAAAAAACTTACTCCCTGCCTACATGAAAAGCACCTCCCCCCACGCAACCCCCCCCCCCCAGGTCTCACTACTCTCGCCTCCGCCACAATCACCACCACCACCGCTTACCCATATGCGTAAACAAAATGTTGTATGTTTATTTTTAAATTATTTTGAATAGGTTTTCATTTAGTATTTTTTGTTATTTCCTTTGTTAGTCGTGTTTTTTACTGAAGTTATTTTATAAAATTTTAAGTATTTTGCACGAACCTTTGAGTCGTATCCCGGGTTGAGAAATTGCAACAAAACCGACGCAAGAACTGTCGTTTTTGGTCGACTTTTGTCGATTTCGTCGGTTTTTTATGTAGGAAATGTCGATTATCGTCGTTTTCATCGGTCTTGTCGGTATTTGATGCCAGAAGTGTCGATTAGCGTAGTTTTCGTCGGTATTGTCTGTTTTGGCAGTAAGAAGTGTCGATTATCGTCGTTTTTTGTCGGTATTGTCGGTCTCAAATTGTTTTAAATACAAAAAAATAGAGTATAACTAAGTGAGTAGTGGTGCAGTGGAGGAGAAGTTGGATAGTAATATAGGGGTCCAAGGTTCGAATCCTAGCAGGGACTGTCAGTTTTGTGAGATTTTTAGAATGGCAAAAACCGACGATTCTTACGTTAAAATACCGACGAAGACCGATCAAAACGACGAAAAAACGTAAGGGCTTTGATCGGTTTTGGCGAAGTAAAAGCGACGAAAACCGACGATTTCTTATGTTTAAATCCGAAGAATTTCTCAACACGGGATCTCCTATTCAGCAAGCTATATTTTTTGTTAGATCAGTTTGGGCCGATCGAGAGGTTTCACAGCTTTTTAAGACCATTAAAAAGCTCGTCAGTTGTAAATTATCTTAACATCAGAATTTTCTGAGGTTTTTTAGGCGTTTTAATTTTTGCAGATATTTGTTTTTATTTCACACTCAATTTGTTTATTACTTGTCACAGGCTTGGAATTAATTTTATATTTTTGCCGAACTATGAAGAAAACTTTATCGGCACAATGCTAATTTCATTTTTATCGCATTTGAGTGGCTGCCTAATAGTGTTTTCAGTTACCGAGATTTATAGTTTTTGGGCCATTTTGCAGATTTTGTTCAGTTTTGGGACTTCCTTTTGGGGCATTCTATTTCTGTTGAATTCTTTCCTCCATTTTCTTTAAATTTGATAGTTTTAGTCAAAAAATGTGGTTTTTCTTTTGTTGTGGTTTTGTCAAATCATAGTTTTGTCTTTTCTGTTAGAAGTAAAAAATGATTTCTGCATCAGTTTGCCTGAGATAGCTGAAGGTTAGTTTTCTAAAAAAATATTTTTTCGATTAAAAGTTTGGAGGGAAAAAACTGTTTTTATAAGCTCATTTTGTCTATTTTTGTCAAAACCAATGTCCAAAAAACCACTGACACTTATACTAAACTGCAAAAATTTTGAAATGCTAAATTGTACTCTCAATTTAAGTAGACCTATTTGAAAAAAATGTTCGGGTTTTTCTTGCTTAATTGAATTGAACAAACTCATGATTGCTATGGTTTTCAGCCAAACTCCTTATTGCTCGTTGAATACTACCCATTAACTTTTGCTTCTCAAGCTACCTGATTTCAATTGTGAAAATATTTTTTGCTTGATCATTAAAATTTTACTAAAACTTCTCATTTTATAAGGAAAATTTCTATGGAAAATATTTATCACAATCTTCAGGATTCTTTTATAAAGTACCCAAAAAACGAGTTCAGTGGCTGATTTTCTCAATCGAAACAACATCACTTCATTTGTTTTGAATTGCAGTAAAGAAAGAAAATATTGAACTACCTACTTTTCATGTGTAATAAGTTATGGGTTCAACTCCAAGAAACAGGTCCGACCTTCATGGTTTTTTCAAAATTTGAAAGTTTACTCACATTTATCCTTTCGGATTTTTTAACTTATATCTATTGCAATTGGTTTAATAGTAAAACACCTATGGTTTTTCTACTCCAACCAAACACTGATTATTACCGACTACTGACAAAAAAATTGGTTTTATTGTCAGATTTGTCATTTGCAGGCGGTTTTTTCCACTTATATTACTTTTTTGTTTTTTATTATGATACCTTGGAGCCTTCAAGTAACATATTAAGTTTTGAGTGCATTATACCTAAACTTACACTCTCATTGTATTGTCGTAATGACTCCCTCGAATAATAAATTATCTGTTGATAGTTTTAGCGCCACATTGAATGAAAGATTTCTGGATATGACCCCTGATTTGACCAAAATCAGACCATTGTCCAGCCGATTATTGATGTTTTCTCCAGGAAGTTCCCAGGTAGAGGTGCCATCCGGAAATAACCTCTGATCAGACCCTGCCAGACAGACCATCCCAGGCCAAAGTGTCCACTGATCAGACTGAAGTGTGTCTGAAACACAGTGCGCGCTCGGAGTGCGTTCGAAGTTGTTTCTGATCAGACCCTGCCAGGCAGAAATGAACTCTGATCAGACCGAAATCAGACCATTGACCAGACGATTGTGCGACCATTAATTTAGCACACCCTGACTCGATGGATGAACCTACACATCTTCAGTTAACAAAATTTTCTCTTAAGGGGGCCCGGTATTTGCTATTAACTGGACCCCTTTGGATCTTATCAGAGGCAGAAGACTCTAGATGTGTCTCTGATCAGAATGCTGCTTCTTTGTTGCCTCTTTCAGAGCTAAAATCTCTCGCGAAAATACAAACATTTAAAAGAAAAAAATTCGCTCGAAATGGCGCTCAAAATCCTCTCTGATCAGACTAATGTGCGTCTAAATCCGCCTCTGATCAGACCATTACCATCCTGAAGTGATATCTGATCAGAACATCCCCAGACCGGAGTGATCATACATAAGCGCGCTCGAACCGAATCCGGGACCCAGTATTATTGGTCTGAAAACACACCGTTTGCTTTGGACTTGGGTCTGATCAGAGGTCACTTTCGTCGGGCACATCAACCTGAGTTGCGCCAATGATTGCTATTTTGACATAATCACCCACAGATTAACAATCTGCTTAAGAACCACAAAGAAACTAAACAGGACTGTTTTGCGCCCTATTTGTTCAACGAAATCGCTTCTTTTTTCAAAAGGTGATTTGATTTTCTGATGGTAGATAATGCATTGTTTGGTATCAGCAGAATCAACCCTTTGCTCTCTATCTCACGTAGACAAAAGGGGCTATAATTGCGATTGTGGCCTTAGATCACAAAAAATGTGAGTTTCTGGCATCTTCTGTGCCGAAATAAAAATTTTCTAGTAATTTTTATTTTTCTATACCGCAATTTTTGCTTCCAAGTTGATATTTGTTTTATTTTCTGTAATATAACAAATTGTATTAGTATCTTCCTTTCCAGTTCATCTTTAGTTGTTACTGCGATGAAAACAAACTACAATAATATCTTTTTTTGGAATTGTTTTTTTGTTTTTTTTTCTTGCAAATAAACAAACTCGAATATTATCTCGATTGAAATTGTTCCTCATTAAAAAAATTCTACATTATTGGCGATTTGCAATTAAGTGAAAACTAAATCACAGAGAAAAAATACAACTTTCTAACTGCCCAGCTCACTGAAAAGTTCCCTCAAAGTGACAGTAAAAACTATTTTTCTGCTAGTTCTCATTGTTGACAAGTACACTACTAGGTGTTTGGCTACTCGAGAAAATAAGCTCAAGCAGAATGAAAACGTTTATGAGAAAATTATAACTAGTTTGATGAAAAAAAATTAGTCACATGTTTTGTGGTGACCAAAGTTCGATTGTCAATTTTCACTGCAGAAACTGATGCCTGATAAATGCATGACTCCTCTCAACATTTTTGCAAAATTAGCGTAGGAGAAACAAGCGACATTTAATTGTTCTAAATAACCCTTCTAAGACTTTAAATTTCAAAAACTTGTCTTTGTCTCGAGAACAAAAAATTTTTTCATTTAAATATCGAATTCAAATTGACCTAAGTGTTGAAATCTTCACCTGTATTGATAGTCCATATCAGCAGGAAAACTCGCAGATCCGATTAGATATGGATTGCTAGATTACCTAATATGGTTTAATTTAACCTTAGCTTTGAACTAATGTTTTCTTGTGCCGTATGTCGTTCAGCATAAATCAAAGTTTTGAGTGCATTATACCTAAACTTACACTCTCATTGTATTGTCGTAATGACTCCCACGAATAATAAATTATCTGTTGATAGTTTTAGCGCCACATTGAATGAAAGATTTCTGGATATGACCCCTGATTTGACCAAAATCAGACCATTGTCCAGCCGATTATTGATGTTTTCTCCAGGAAGTTCCCAGGTAGAGGTGCCATCCGGAAATAACCTCTGATCAGACCCTGCCAGACAGACCATCCCAGGCCAAAGTGTCCACTGATCAGACTGAAGTGTGTCTGAAACACAGTGCGCGCTCGGAGTGCGTTCGAAGTTGTTTCTGATCAGACCTTGCCAGGCAGAAATGAACTCTGATCAGACCGAAATCAGACCATTGACCAGACGATTGTGCGACCATTAATTTAGTGAAAGGAAAATTTCTATGGAAAATATTTATCACAATCTTCAGGATTCTTTTATAAAGTACCCAAAAAACGAGTTCAGTGGCTGATTTTCTCAATCGAAACAACATCACTTCATTTGTTTTGAATTGCAGTAAAGAAAGAAAATATTGATAGTCCATATCACCTGTATTGATAGTCCATATCAGCAGGAAAACTCGCAGATCCGATTAGATATGGATTGCTAGATTACCTAATATGGTTTAATTTAACCTTAGCTTTGAACTAATGTTTTCTTGTGCCGTATGTCGTTCAGCATAAATCGAAGTTTCAATTTAAGTTCCTAAGCTTTCTACATCTCTTGACGCCACTCCAAATCAGCAACAAAGGTCATCAGACAGCAAGAAATAATTTTTGCTACTGAAAAAACTCTGAAAGTGTCAAAACTCAAAAATGGTCAAAACTGAAAAATTTTACAAGTTGAGATTGAAAAATTGTACGCTCCACCGACATTGGGAAGGGAAAACCTAAACAACCCGCGGTTAAAGCAAACGGTTAAGGTGACCTATAAGTTATCCGTGGAACCAACAAATGCTATGGCATCAAATCCACAGGTGTGGCAATTAGCACTTATGTTGGGCAAAAATGACATTTTTTGATATTTTGGCTTTTTTTGTTGATTTACCTAAATTGTTAGATTTGTGATAATATAGGTGTTCTTTAATGTTCCGATGCCATACATTTAAGACATTTAGTGCAAAATAACAACCGTCCGTGCTGGATTCGACAAAAGTAAACTTCGCAGTAATTTGACATTATTTTGTTAACAATGACTTAAATAACTTTACTCTATTAACCAATCAGAAAAAAGCAACAATGATGTCAGAAATGGTATTTACCTATTATTTACTTCAATCCAATTGTTTGAATAGTTTAACCATATTGTATTCAGAACTATTAGAAACTGTTATAAAGAGCAGATAGCAACTCTCAGATTGGACTAAAATTTGATCATTCAACGGCTTTAGTCTTTTATGTTAAGTTTTGCTAGATCAAAAATAAATCGACTGCCAGAAGCCCTACAGTTTTCAGCACCAGAATAAACATAGATTATCGCTAAGTATAATCTTAACTTTGATCAACACAATTATGATTACATTCCCTAATACTTTCGTGCGACTGATTGTTCCGACGAGATAATTAGACAATCGGATTCAGTGGAGAACCAGGCCGGCATAATGCACGAGTACCAGGCTGCGAAATTTCGGTTCCGCTAAAATTCTTAAGCATTCGCAACATTTGGTCTGTTGACCTGGACAACAACATGAACAGCAACGAACCTTTGATTCAAATTGATGAGCAAGAAATCCTTACGATGACCGGAAAAAACGTCTATAGACATTAGAAGGTGACTGAATACAAGTTGTCAAGCTAACTCATGAGACTAGAGATAAAGTAAGCCGAATTGCCCATAACATTTCAGAGACATCTTGCTGATGTTGAAGGTCAATTAGCTCAGAACAAAATAGTGTCTGCCTCAAAAGCATATCAATGTCTCTTTAAGCTGATCTCGAGGAAAACAAACATCAACTGAGGAAGCTCCTGAAGTCAAAGTATTTGAACATTTTCGATGCGTACACCGAACAGAATTTGTGCGAAAAGAAGAAGACAATCAAATGGTTGGTCGCAAAAACACACAAATTGGAGGAATTGAAGAACTTCGCAGCTATGCGAGTCAAATGTCGAAAAGACCCTTTGCGCTTCGACACAACTTTGACAAAACGCGTATCGTTTTATAGCGATGCAGAAAATTAGAAAGGAGTTAGGAACTGAAAATGTAGTCTACTACCGCAGGGAGCCAAAGTGTGCCGAACTGGAACAAATGATAGCGAATTTAGATTCAAGTCACGCAGAAATTATACGAATTGTGGAGTCAGATACTGCTACGCATTGGTTGACGGCTTTAAGTGAGGATGAAGATTATCATCGAAGCATACTAAAACAGGGAGTTGAAATCAGACATCTTTAGTGAAATCCAAATTGGCAGGTGAAGGAGATCCCAATGAAGCTGTAATTGATACAGAAAGAGGAGCGATAGACAGAAAAACTTTGAAGAGACTGTTGAGATCTCTCGCAAGCAATCTGCTAAACACCGCTGCAAAAAAGAAGCAAGTATCGCCAACTCGCGTTCATCATGAAGGCGGAAGGTTGTTGAAATAGAGCTCGCAAACCTAAGAGCTGGGATAGAAGCAGAGCAACGACAACGAGAACGGAAGTTCGACTTAGAGCAGGAGCACGCGGCAATGGAACTAAGCCGGCGAGCGGAACGAAAGGAATTAGAATTACGTCTAAAGTTGCAACAACATAAAAGCGAATTAAGTCTGTGACAGCATGATCGTGACCTTGAAAATGAAAGGAAGAAAGTTGAAGCTGAAAAAAAGCGAAAGCTGGAAATTGAACTGAAAAAAAAATAAGTAATGAGCGTCTAGGTCACAGGCAGAACTTTGAAAGTGTTGGATCAAGACTCCACTCAAAAAGAATGACAGGCTGGGAAGATTCAGTGGTCCAACTATCTGGCCTCAGCCGGCCATTATATCCCAATACTGTGATCAACCCTCCTAGATATGTCACATAGGAAAGAGGTGACAAACGCTTCAGCGCCTACCCGAAAACTTCCCCGCTGTTCTAACTGGTTGTAAGATTTTTCTCAACGCAACTGGGTGATTCGAATATTCTCAAGAAGCCATAAATTCCTAAATCAATTTGGGTGACAGAAACTCAGTCGCTTTTGCTCAAGACGACGTTCGAACAGCAAAGAACAGCCAATTTTCCATAATACACAGAGGATTGAAATTCCCGAGCACAACTCTTGCAATATATCCATAGAGTGTCAAAACCAAACAACAATGAAGCAAATTAACCCACATGTGAATTACCAACCGATTGGTGATCCAAGAGGAATATAAAAATTCAAGTTAACGGAGTTTTCAGGAGACCCCTTGGAGTGACCTGAGTGGGCAGAAATTTTTGATGTCATTGTGCATCAAAAAGAGTTTAGCGATACTGCGATGATGCAGTATCTGAAGATTACTCTCCCTGGTCGGCCGAAAATTACAATAGCTGTATTGGATTTCAACTCAAAGACATATTATCAGGGACGGTCGTTTCAAAAGGTTTGGAAGACCGAGAGTCATAGTTAATTCTCAATTTAAGATATATAGTCAACCTCCTGCAACGACACAAGTGGTATTGTTAGCTTTGCAAACGTAATCACAAACACAGTTAGCGTACTTACTCGACTAGGTTTTCAGATTGACCTTGAATTGAAAGGACTTTGGAGTGCAGCAACAATAGAATATTTTCCTCAGCTTGAGGAGCAGTGGCTACGACACCTACAGGACAACCAGCAACCAGCACCAAATTTGGTTGTATCCAAAACTGGTTAGAATCGACTGCTTTCGTTCATGAAGATTTGTTAGCCCAGACAATCTCCAAGTTTCACAACTGCAAAAAACCAAATCCATCGATGAAGATTCTGAGAAACCAAAAAATTCAAAACATCCGCTCAAAGATGGACAGCAGGCCACTTAGAGCTGCGAGAAAATTAAATCAACGAAACTGAATAAACGACAAACGGACGCGCAGAAGTTTAGATTGCGTTTTAATTGTCTGGACTTGGTCATCGGTCAAAGAGTTGCAAAAGTAGAGCTTGCAGAGAGCCCAATTGTGGACGACTACAGAACCAATTTTTGCAAAGAGATTTTTGGAAGAAGGAGTCTTCAACAGGTGCCTCAAATGCTACATCAGTAGAAACATTCATCACACAATGAGGACTCCTGTGGTGCGAGTGAAACTAGTTATTGGAAACCACAGCCTGAGCGTGCTGGCATTGCGTGACAGAGGCTCCTCAATTCATTCGTGGATAAGTCAATCGTATCTATACTGCACCTGCCTGGCCAAAAAGGTTCTTTGTAAGTAGCAGGAATCCACAGATCACAAAATGTTAAAACGGAGAAAGTGGAGATGATAGCCGTTTCAGCACAAGCGAAGTCTCGGCCTTTGATAAGAATTCAATTTTTATTCATGAGAAATTGAAGTTGGTGACCAGATTGTAGATCTACAAGGACTGAAATATCGCTATACCTATTTTATAAACTTGCCAAATCAGGGCTACAGTCTTAATGAAGTTCAAGTTATCTTTAGACAAGACTGCTACAACATCCTCCACCCATTTCAACTCAAAAACACAGACTATAAAACTGCACAGAAGGAAAGCAGTGCAATCGAATATAGGATGGACATTGAGTGGTCCTCTACCATCGGATCAAGAAGCAACTGCTACAACAGCAACCTTTATTGCAGAAGACAAGGCAAACAGCCAATTGAACAAACGTCGAGACATTAAATCCTACGAATCAAACTGTGATGTCATCATCATTTAGAAGATGAAGAGAGAGCAAAAAAATTTGGCGCCCACAAATCGATTCACCGAGGAAAGATATGAAATTGGCCTTTTAAGGCGAGAAGAGGATGTGAAGTTACCAATCAACTTCTACTCTGCTATGGGGCAGCTCAAATCCCTAGAAAGACGCACATCATAAGATGATAGATTACAACCGCGTTATCAGGAATTCATCGATATTGAGGTCAAAGCCGGTTATTTTTGTAAATTTGATCAAGTTGAACTGACCGATACCAGAGCCGAACTTCAACTTTGTCATCAATCTGCATAAACCCGAAAAAGTATGAAGAGTGTGCAATGCAGCAGCAAAGTATCAAAGTGTAGCCCTCAACGATAAAATTCTATCCCAACCAGACCTGAGCAGAGTTTGATCGGAACCATTTTGCGCTTCCGGGAACAACAAATAGCACTTGCAGCGCCTATGGAAGCAATATTTCTTCAGGCCATTCTCCCAAGAGATGACAACCGGTGGCACAACTACCCAAAGAGCAATTTGGAGAACATATGTCCCCATTTATTTAGACCGGAGTTGAATACTTCGGACACCATGAATTTAAGCTGCTACGACCTAACTTAAAGAGATAACGCTGCCTCTTCACCTTTCTGAAAAAAACTGCAGTACACATTGAAGTGGCGCCTTAATTAGACAGCGAGTGATGTCTAGCTGTAGTGACAAGATTCATTGCAAGACAAGACTACCCCAAAACAATACTCAATGACAACAAAACGAATTTAGTTAGAGCGTATAACGAGCTAAAACCATTCAAGAACGAGTGGAACAAAGCTAAATATGAGGATAACTTAGCTCATAAAAAGATCGTTTGGAAATTCAATCCATCAGCAGCTCCACACTTTGGTGGAATCTGGAAGAGACTGGTTTAAATTTTCATGACAGTCATGATGTTAATCTTGGTCAACCAAAAAATCACTGACGATTTACCCAAAACTACAATATGTCTTTTAGAGCAAAATCTTAACACAAGATCCATGACAGCAGTTAGTGACTACCCTGCTGACTTGGAGGCACTCGCGTCAAGCGCCAATACTTTTTCTTGCCCGCGCAAGAGAACGCGAGTGCTTCATTTATGCGATCCAGTGAGTGCTTACAGGATCGGGAAAATTACTTCAAATTTGCTCAATCATATGCTGACGTGATCTGAAAAAATGGACTCATGAATACCTTCCAAAATGGAACCAAAAATCGGAGTGGTCAAAAGAACATGCGCAAAACTTGAATAAAAGTGAACTTGTTTGGCTGATAGATTACTCTAGCGAACTGTGACTAACTGGGACGAATCATTTTAATCGTCATGGGCAACGACTGTTGTGTGCAATCAGCAGGAGTCAAAATGGCACATGGGGAGCTGAACCGGCCAGTCATGAAAATAGCCGAGAGCAAAAACAAGACCAGCGATGTTGGCGCCACTTCGCATCAGCAACAAGGGCCATCGGACAGCAAGAAATAAATTTTGATAATGAAAAACACTTAGATATCGTCAAAATCAAAAATGGTCAAAACTGAAAAAAACTTACTTGTAGTGACAAAAAATTTTCCCTCCCCCCGACTTTTGAAAGGGAAACCTTGAGCAACCCGAGGCACACGTTAGGTAAACCACTAAGCTATCCACGGACCTAACAAACTTTGTGGCGGCAAATCCACAAGTGTGGCGATTATCCCTTATATTAGCAAAATTGGCATCAATGCTACGTAGAAACCATTCGTGCCAATGTCAAAAGAAATAAAGATTGCAGCAATTTGACATTTACTATGTAAACAATGTCCTAAATCACTTTATTTGGTTAACCAATCCGAAAAAAATAAGAATGATATAATTAATGATATCAACATGATTTTTCCTTCGAACCAATTCTTTGAATAGTGCAATCATATTGTATTTAGAACAATAGAAGTCGTTACAAAGAGCAGTTGCTTCTCAGAATGGACTAAAACCTGATCCTTCAACACCTTTAGTCTTTTATGTTGTTTTGCTAGATCTTACGGTCTTGCGAGTTTTATATAGGTTGAGTTTGTTCGGCAAGAACTTAGCAACATTATTAACGCGGGTTGAAGCCTTAGAAACTTCAGCACGGTATTGAACAGAGATTATCACTCAGAATCTTCATAATTCATTCAACAAACAAAGTTTACGGTCCTTTTAATACGTCTCTTAATTATTTCGACGAAATTATTGGAAAATCGGATTCACTAAAGAACCAGGCCGGCAAAAAATTGAGTACCAGGCTGTGATTCTTGCCTCCTTTGTATCAAGTTTGCAGCAAGAGCTTCTCCAAATATTTCTTGCTCTTTTTTGTATCCTTGAAGTTCTTGAGACTCCTGAAGGATGTTCTCTTACAGCTACAAAGATTAATTATTAGAGTTAGCTGAAACCAGTTCTGTGTTGACCCTACTGCTCTCAGGTTCTGAGTCAGTAGATAGGAGATCAACAGATTCAGTCTTGATCTCAACAGGTTCCAGCCGTGCATTTTGGTTGTCACTAGCAAACCTTGTCATATATGAAAGAATTTGCTGCATGTAAGATTTGTTCATTCCGTTATCGATAATTTAAATGGCTAGAACTATTGGCGAACTGCTCGTCGTCTCTATGTAGAGGACTGTTTCAACCCCAGCAAAGTCAGTGCCCACTAAAAGTCTTTTTTTTGTCCCATCAGTAGTCCCAGAGGAGTTCCTTTCCGCGTCTTGGAAGTGTTCCGAGGTGTCATCAGAACTGAATGCAGGAAAGTGACAAATCTAGACTCCAGGCTTGAATGCCCTATCTCACTGTTTGGACCGCTGGCCAAGCAAGTCTTTTTTCTCTTAGATGCTAGATGGGAAACTTCACCTTTTTTTCAACACCTAGTGATTCAAATCCCTAAGTTAGGTTACCAGTTACAAACTTAGGGCCATTATTTGATACTATTGTTTTTGGTATCAAAAACGTTTAACTGGAAATAATTGTCACTGTTTGTTAAATTCTAATTCTGCCAGAAATAGCCTCAAACCAAACTGTGCCAGCGTCTGCTTCCAATAATGTATTGTTTTGGGCCTTAACCAAATCAAACTCAGAAAAAAGTTTCTTTCTTAAGATTTGCTTCTGCTATATAGGTTTGTGGTTTTGGCTGATTGGCAATCTTTTGACCCACAAACACTTCGAAGAGCATCTTGACTGATGTCGACCGACCGGCTATTATTGAATTGCTGGTTTTTTCAAGGGGAGTTTTCATGAGTTCTAGTCATTGCAACAGGTCTTGTGATCTTGTGTGGAATTAGTTCGACACCACAAAAAATGATTCCACTAAAAACTGTTAGAGCATCTTCTTTTGTTCGAATCCAGCTCAGTTCTGATGTGTGACTGCACTACCGGGTCAGCTTGAAAGAAAAGGATGTTGTTCAAGGCAACGCGTAGTCGATTACTGTCATCATTGTTGTCAAAATTCAGTCAACTCAGAGCATAATAATAGAGAGCCTGCTCTTTGAGTGAGTTTTCTTTTTCAAACTTGAATCCCATTAGTAATTGTACCCAACCCGTAATTTTTGTTGTTGTTACTTTGTTACTTTTTGAATTTTTCTTCTGGTGCAAAGAGATGTTTGGGAGCTTTTTAGTGATTTTATAGAGTAAACATCCTACCAAGCAGGATTTTTTGCACTCTTTTGACCTCAAAGACAATTGCTAGTGCTTCTCGCTCAATGTTAGAGTAATCTTGTTTGCCCTCAGACAACTTTCCACAAACGGAGTTCACAAGATGTTTTTTTTGTGAGAGCACCCCAACAATTGTTTTTTTCTGAGGCGTTATTGTAACAATTGCTTCTTTTGTCGAGCTGTAAACCTGAACAAGTGAGTTAGCGCATTACTCGTTTCTGACGTTTGAATTTTTCCTATCTGAAATTGTTTTTTTTTTTAATTTTCCTTTAAAAAATATCAGGCAAAATCTGTTTTTACCCGAACACTAAAATTTGCTAGGACGACAAGAGACTTAAAGTTTTCTCTGTTTCGTGGTGATTCCGTCTTTTACGTTTTCTCAACATGTTTAGGATTGGCTGCTATTCCTTCTTTCGAAATAGTGTAACCGAGTAAACTAGCGCTTGAGACTGTTTTGAGTTGGATATCGGTTGGCCGTTGATGAAATGTTGCTCACGTAATAAACTTTTGACTGCAAGTGTTCGTTTCTGAAATTGTTTTTTCTTCGTTTCCTGAAGCAGTATATCGTCTTGAGTGTTGGAAACCCTGCGAGAGCCTGCACATTATGGAATGTAGTCTTCATGTCTGGAATGCGATAGTCCTCGTCCATAACATCGGCTGTATTTTGAAATTTTAGGTCCATGCAAAGTCTAGAAGCTCTATATTTATTTCACTGCCACACTACTAGTGATGTATTTGTGACACCATCAGGTTGCACAGGCTTTAGGATGCCCTGTCGTGCAATTTCAAAAATTTGTTTCTGACCCGGTATTTTTAAGGTAGAGGTATAATTGTGGATTTGCAGAACTGGCTGCATTTCAGATTTTGAACACAAACGATGTGTTGCGTAGACAGTTAGTAGTGTAATCTATTCGGGCACATGTAGGTGGGTCATTTATAAGATCTGCTTTTGTTGCTCAAGCGATCTATGGTACCAAAAACAAAACTTCGTTTTTTGTCAGACGTCATTTTAGATCATATTTTTTAAACTAAACAGTGCGCTCACTTTATTTGGGGCTATGAAACTGTAGATAACTTAGATTTTCAGATTTTGCCTCATCTATTGCGTAGTTTGACATCATCTCTAGTTTATCAGTTTTCCTTACAAAATCAACTATAACTGATCAAATCGGTAGATTTTGTCATGTCAAAAAGATCTATAACAGTTTTTGCTGTTTTGAGTCATTTTTTAAAGAAAAAATTGAGCTAATTTCAGTATACTCTTTATGTTCTTTGACATCATTTTGACATTAAAGCTATTGTAACAACCCAACTGTGGTATTAGCTAATTCCATTGACTGCTAAAGAATTAGAGCTTAGCGGACTAGAATCTACTATCTCCTGATCCGCGCCAGGCGTGCTACCGTTGCACCACAGGTCTGATGAAGTAGCAACTTCGTTAGCTTGATATACCACAAGCTGGATTATTACACTATTGAGTTGATCCAGTCTATCTCGAAACAGCTTATTCTGAACAGGACTTTGCCATAGTCTACTGCACGTTTTCCTTCGCTCTAAGTTGAAATTTAATTTTAGCTGTGCAAGACAAAATCTAACATCTATTGGTTATTATCGTGCACAGAAAAGTTTCAACTTCATTTCAACCAACGATTTTGCATCAAAAGTTTGAAAATTATATATGTTGTTGTTTATATTCTCTGATGTTTCAACTGAGGAAAAATATTGAGGTGACCGTTGGAATTATCCATGTCTCATTAATATTAACATAAGATATTCACCCTCGGGTTAAAAATTAAGATCTTCTTGAGTGTATTTCACACGCATTATGTCAATAGGCTGTAGGTACACGATCATTATTTTCTGAAAACTGGCGCCTTTTCTACTTTCTTTTTAAAGGTGATTAAGTTACGCTGGAAAAATTACAAAAGACATTTATCGGCCAATTATTGGAAAATTTGCTTCATTTTTGCGTGTAATGAATAGCCGAAGGGAATTTGGAATGCGGCTGAACAAAAGTTGGGGAAAGATTTTGAAAATATTTTCCAAAACTGCCTAAAGATCTTTCAAAGAGAGTACACGTGCGGTACAATTGAGCAGGCGACGCTTGAAAAATTCCCATTGTGATTTTAGACTGAAAGTACTCTAAATTGTGCCCCCCAAAGCCAAAATCGAAAAACATCTTTGGTAATTATTTGGACTTCCCCCTACAACTGGGAAAACAAGAGGAAAACTCTCTTAATGAAGCTCAACCAATCCGAACGTATATTGACTTTTTTCTCAAAAAAAAAGAAAATTTTCAGAATTATTATTTGCGAAGCAATTATAATACGAAAAAACTAGAAAATTAAAGTTTTCTAAAAGTATTAGGAAATTGTGATACTTGTTGCAAACATAGATATCTATTGCATATTAACAATCCCAAAATTCATTTAATTATTTTGGGTAATTCCGGTTTTGATTACCCTGTTCAACGGAAAAATTGTCAAAAATATTTTACAATATGGGTAAAAATGGCAGTTTGGAGGTTTCTTGTGTCAATTAAGCGGAAGAGTAAAGTTTAGAGAAACCTGAAAACTTTAATGGGTGTTGTTTCGCAACTTTTCTCCCTTGTATCTTGTCAATTTTCACCAAATTTTTACCAAATGGGGCTTCCAGTTACCCAATTTTGACAACTTCCATCCTAATTTGCCCATTTTTGTTCACCCACGAGAGCGTGTTAGGATTCATTCTGTACTGACCAAAATTGGCGCTGTGTTGTCATTAGATACAGCTAATTAGTAAATTAGAAAACCCGATCTGTAGTGAAATGAAAATGACTGGCAGCTTTCAAATCTAAGAAAGACAACAAAATCTAGCGTGCAATTAAACTGTTAAAATGGGTAAAATAAAGACACTATTTTTTCTGAAATTTTAAATTTTACTAGAAGTAATAAGGAAGTCAAATGAAATTGAAAATGACTTAAAATTATATAAAATTGTCAGTTGTTCATTATTTGTTTCCACTGGGAATACACCTCAAAATGATATAATTTTAAGACGCATCAGTATATTTTCACCCAATATTGATTGTATCATCTCAGGTTTTATAAACATAAACAATTTGATGTGAAAGTGAACTTTTTTTCAATGAACAAGCTTTCAAATGATAGCTCTCCCAAAAAGTTTCTGCGAAAGCTTCCAAATTTTCACTACTTTTTCAATTTTTTCTTCATTTATTTTTTAGAGACTACACGGATTTCAAATCGACTTTGTCGTGAATAAGTTGTTTATCTCTCATCAGAAATTTTTTGCTCAATTATTTTTACGATTTTTCGTTTTTGTTCAAGCTACTTCACTGCGATTAAATTGATTATTTATAAAAATTTCACATCAAAAACAGAAGTTTTCAAATTTGTTCATCAAATTCAAGCAGGCAAGCAAGCAGCGAGAGATTTCATGATTATCGCCTTGAGAAGGAAAGACGGTGAATTTTTGGGTAAAAATGGGTTTTGTTGATTGATAGACGGGTGTTAAAATGTTGGAAATTGAGGTAATTTTCAAGTGGGTCGTGGGAGCGTAAAACATTAGCACAGTAGGTGAAAACAAGCAGGGTGAAAATTAATGAATTGTTGAATATTTTCCCTATTTCCCACTCAATGTTGGGGCAAAGTTGATTGAGCTAATTGTGGAAAAACACAACAAAAGGACTCAACAAATAAAAGGAATAAAAGATCTTTAAAAAGTGTGCTTAAGTGGAATTAAATTGCTAAAAACACGATTTCTAGTCTTTGTAAGAACAATTTATTGCCGAACTCTATTGGAGGCAAATAAAAAACAATTGCAACTAAATGCTACAACCCTCATTATGAAAATTTCCCAATAGTTGGAATTGTATTTATAGAGAACAAAAAATGTCCTAGCTGCGATTTAAACTGTGAATGCTAATTTGTGGTTTTGTTTTTATTAATGAGTACTTAGATCACAATCGAAATTAAAGAAGCTGCCTTGCTTGAAACTTGGGAAAAGCAAGGTCAATTTTGAATAGTCTTTGAGGAACATTTTCATCATCCCATAGGCATTTATAATATAATATTGTCACGACAATTGAATTCCGAACTGGTTGACGAATACGTAAAATTTGGCAACGTCTTTCATGGTTGTCAGCATATTTGTACCCACTGAAACGTAATTTGATTGCCCTGGAAAATATATAAAAACATGGTAAATTTTTCCAAGATTTTTTTCCTATTTTAGTAGGCAAATATTATCAAAATACGAACAAACATGCAGAATTATTACATCGGTATCAAGTAACGAGATTTTTGGGAACCAAGAAACGCATTTTCTTCTGAAACAGTTTGTATGAATTGTATGAAACTACACAGCAGTCTGGTTCAAAATAAAAATTATACGGTTTACGAGACATTAGCTGATACTTAAGCTCATCGGTTTTCAAAAAACTGAATAAGGCTAGCAGACCACGGCGCCAATGTTTTGACATTAGTAGGGTGGTTGTCTCTCTGAGCTGATTGTTTCTTTATATAACTGTTGTTGGCATTACACTATTGCAATGAAAATTTGGTACGACTGATTATTTTTCTGAAAATTATTAGATGGAGAGTGCTTTAAAAACGACTTTCATCAAAAAGGGTATTAAAAGTTGAAAATTTGAAAAACTTTCCGTTACTATACCCACTCTCCATTTAAATCTAGCAACCCGGGCCTAATTCTTATTTTCAGCGCTGACTCGGCATTTCAGCGCTGAACCACCACAATTCAAGAATGAAATCTTAATTCAGTTCCAAAACATTGCATCTGCCGAATATTTTAACTTTCTTTATATGCATTTTTTTTCAAGCTGAGGTCATAGGGTTCGTCCAGGCTACCAAAATTAAGTAAAAGCAGAGAAAGTAATGTCATACTTTGTAGCTTATCACTGGTGATTACCATAGAAGTATGCACACTCTTTATACTTAAAGTAGTTTGTGGCTTAGCAGTTACTACTTGCTACACAAAATAAATATAAAAATACCCACGTGGAAGTTCAAAACACATTCAAAGCAAGCAAACATTGTTGATAGGAGTTAAGCTGAACATATCATTTTTCATTAAGTAAATTTTACTCAAAGATCAAGACTAGCCAATGTAAATTGTGACATGAAATGAGTACTGGCCGTCCAGAAAAAAACAGAATGTCTCTCGACTGATTCAGCTCGATTTGCTCTGCCACCAAACTCCAGGAAGTTATTCGCCCCAGTGCGATTTCAAAGCAAAATATCCTGACTTTGAAGAGCTGCTGTGCTTAATGAAAATGATGCATCCACTAAGTTCAGCTAAAGAGATGATGAAAAAATCGGATTTACTTTAAAGCAACCTGACAAAAATTAATCAACTCTTGTTGCGATGATAACAGTTGCAAAACTTATTGCTGAAATAATTTGCTAGCGCCCAGTGAATGCAACAAAAATCTGAAACAGTTGCGAAATTCTGGTTTGGGATTAGAACACTTCATTCCGTCACTCTTTTCTTGCCAATGTTGCCAAATGTGCATATTATGGTTGTTTTTGAGTAGAGAAAACAGCAGCAAAAAATCGACAATCTTTTTTCCCGATCAAGTGAAACGGCAATCATCAGCACGGTTAAATTTCAGAACAACTGGAACTGGGAGGTTTCAGTTTCTGAAATTTTGCAGGCCAAGTTTATGCCGGGCTCAAGCATTTTCTCGACGAAAGTTTAAGCTGGACAATTGTGAACAGAATAGGAGCCCAATTTTCTGATGAACAGGTGTGGCGCTATCTGTTGTTGTTGTTTATTTCCTTTTATAGACACAAAGTTCTTCTTATCTTGTTGATGTTATCAATTGTGATTAAAAACCACGAGAACATGGATTTATAATGTCAGTTAGGCGAAAATGGGAAGAAGAGAAGATTTAAGGGGTGTTTGTGGTGGGTTTTATTTTTAGTGTATCGAACAACAGTTTTGGGAAAGAAAAGTGAGTATCAAAGTTTGTTGTTGAATTGACTTTAAAATTGGGTTTTATGGCTCGTGTGAATTTGGGTGAAATTTGAAATTTACGGTTTATTAACAATACAAACACCATCAAAAATGGTCGCAAGAGTGCTAAAACAGCAGCGGATTGTTGAAAAGTTTGTAGGGCTTCTTTTCACTCGAGTGAATTGGATAGAGTTGGACTACAGGGGGTATTACTGTCAAATGTATACACATACACACACCACAGCACCCTCGCCCCGGGCAATGTACACACACACGACAGGCTCCTGTGCCCAGGGCCCCTTCACAAACCTCCCTCTTGTCGGGGGGGGGGGGGAGTTTGTGATGATGAATTGTTATTGGTAGTTTAAGTCAGTTCTGATTCTTGGAAGTGTTGAGTTAGTTTGAATAGTGGCCAACTGTGCATGTACGAATGAGGGTGTGAGTGAGTAGGTGGTTTTGTGTGTGTGTGTGGGGGGGAGGGTATTGGGGGGGGGGGGTCAACTGCTGGGAGGGTATTTGGTGTATGAAAGGAGAGAGAAAAGAAGACAGAGGGAGAACTTCAGTAGAAAGGTGCTCAGAGTAACTTCTAGGAGGGTATAAACATTTTGGATCTGAGCGTGACATAATTATATTATTTTCCCAGTACATTCCAAAACATCTCGCGGCTATTTTTGCAGTAACTCTTTAAAATTTACCTAAAACTTGTCAACAAGAATTATCTGTTTATTTCGGCTGCTATACGGCCCAAGTAAATCCCACGGTTTTGTGTCTTCACGCGTTTGCATTACAAATACAACAGCAATTTGCCCTCTGGGCATCGAATATTGCATTAACAGTTGTCTTTTATTTACAAATAATAGCAGCAAAATTCACTCCACGTGCTACTTTCCCCCTCTCTCTCCTCTCCTTCTCTCCCTCTCTTCCCGATCTATCTATCCTCACTTTCTGGCAATTCCGGGGAAAATTGTCCAAAGTGTCGAGGAATCAAAATATTTCTGCGGCAAAGTTTGTTTGTTCGCTTACAGAGGAGGAGTTGTGTGAAATTTCTTCATATTTCTATCACCCTTCCTCTACAAGTCACCCCTTCTACCCAACCCACCCCCAGTCACTGTCTCTCCAAACCATTTCTCTCTCTCTCTCTCTATCTCTCTCTTTCCCGCTGTTCTCTTCGTCTTTCTGTCTACAATTACTCTTTCTTGTCCAATATCATATTAATAATAATTGCTGCGTTGGGGTGCTAAAATTTGTATTGCCTTAGGTGAAGAATTTCAAACATAAAGTTTCTAAAAAAATGGAACATTTTGAACTGTCTCATGTCTCAAAAAATGGAAAACTTCCTCAAACGAAATTTGTAATTGATGTCGAACAACAATAATGGACCGATTTTGTTGAAATTTTAATTTCCAATCATGCTTTTTTCAGCTGGTGCCTGTTGTTAATTGAGCGGAAAACCTGAGGAAAATGACGAAAAAATTGTAAAACATTTGGTTGTGGTGGAAAGATATCAGGTTCATTAAAGAAACTGCAATAGCGTAGGGTCCTGCTGGCCCCATTTGAAACAAATTTCATCAGTAGTCTAAAAATTTTCTTTCTATTGTGTGTGATACATCTCAGAGATCAATGCAATGTATAATTTTGCTCATTCGAGTTGTTGCTTTTTTCACAGTTGTACAAAACGTACACTCCTTGTACCGAAAGCTGACATTGCATGTTTAGAGTATCTTCATTGTGACGCAACCAAAGCAATGTCATAACCAGAAACAATAAACATTTAAAATTTTTATGATGATGAGAAGCAATTAATCAGTAGTCACACAGAATGCGGCAACTTCAAATTAGAGTAGTTATTCTTTTGCAGAACCAAAACGTTCAAGTTTGCTGCTGAGTTAAAAAAAAGAAGCTGTTTAATGTCTTTGTATTATCAAAAGTGCTTTAAAGATAAAAAGAAAAGTTAAGCTTTAAAAAAGAAAAGGGACAAAAGAAGGATTTTGTTGTCTTTTTGAGTTGCTTTCTATTTATTAGCAAAAAAAATTATGATCAACCAAGATCAAAGTAACATAGTAACTCAGAAAGTTTATGCCAACTTAGTTAGCGAATTAAGTTCCTATCCTTCTAATTTTACAACCCTCAACAAGAACAAAAATTTTCCTAACTTGCTTTTTGTCTCTAATCGCTCCACAATTCAGTCGCCTCCAATTAATTCAAACTTTCATAAGATTAAAAGCTACATCATTTCAAACAGTTTTAATGATGTCGAACTCAGACGATGAATCGGTGTGCAATATTCGACAAACAACTCCTTCAAAATGAGATTTGCAGATGCGGCCGGACCTTCAAATGGTCCGCAAAATACCATCACAGATACAATTTGTGTCACTAATACACCCAGTTTTACGGACGACCTCTACACCATTTTTTTTCAACTTCACCTTTTCCAAAATCTTCTCTCGCAACCTGATAGCCAGCCTGGCGTCCAAAGACGCCATACTGAAGAAAATTCGGGACTGCATCAATACGTACAACCAAGACATGCAGACAAATCTCTCCCTATATACATAGTGTTGGAAAAACTTGCATGTCAAAAATGGCTGTGTTTGCGTTAACGACGAAATCGCGATACTCAACTCCATAAAAGACGCGCATATTGAAGCAATTCACGCGTTGTCAAAAACAGCAAACGTGTAACCCGTATGTGAAAATCGGTAAAAAAAATTCAAAGTCCATTGTTCCTTCTGGCAAATGGGCACCAATAAATTACTGCAAAGTTCCCAATGAAGAAATTCAGATAGATTTGGTGTACCTGTCTTTGGTGGACGCAATGGCCATTGGCGTCACGGTTGAATGTTTAGTTTTGGTATTTTTGGATAGGTGAGTTCGCCCGTGAAATCGATTAAATTGTTGGACTACATTTACGTCATATGTGTTGTTAGAAGACATCTTTTGTTGATTTTCATTACCCATTTCCTTGTTGACAGCAATTCAGAGAAGTTTTTCTGGTCGGACTGTTTCACGCAGTTGTTTGCGTTGTATGTTATCATCTAGCATATTGGTTATGAAGATGTTTTGTTTTATGGCCTCCTCGCGGTTTTCAAAATCGCAACTTTCTGCGAGCTCCTTCAGAGGGTTATAGAATTGCTCAATTTTCTCTCCCTTTTTCTGTTTCCATGGAGAGAAAACATAACAATCGAATGTTATATTTCGGGGTCCGATGAAAGCTATATCTAGCATTTCCTACAATTTGAGCGTCGCGAGTTTGTAAATGTTATAATGGGGAAATTTTTGGGTCCGAAATCGGCCTTCTGTACCAATACTAAGATAGAGAACGGAAACGCATTTCTGGTCACACAGTGTCCACGGTTGTCCACCACAGAGGATACCTGCTTCGGTAATTTTCTGACATTTGAGGTCCCCTGGAAGAGTGAGTTGATTATTGCGTATATGTCCCTTTGTCTTCTTAGTCGCTGTTTTTCGGTCTGTTCTGTTGCATCGTCAATGGGTTCTTCATATTTAGGTTCAGGAGGTAGTCTAAACGAGTAAGTTTTGTCTCAAGAAGTGTATCCAATGTTAAATTTTCGCGTGCCAAAATTGCAAGTTTGACTTGTATTTGCCATTTTTCCCATCTAATTGGGGGATCTGTGGTTGCTCTTTCCCAAAATGGCTCAATGGACAAGAGTGTCTGTCGGGATTCCCGAGCTGCTGACTTCGCCATTTCGTACAAGAGGTCTTTCTGTACTGATTTATGAATTTCCTAGGCGAAATCCAATTCAGTTTTGTATTGGAAATTGAGTGATTTCGCGGTGCAAAATTGTGTTTTATTTTGTCTATTAAAGTTTTGTCAGTTCGAAGAAAAAAATAATCTGGTATATGCTCCGGGAATACAAGCCTCGAATTAGGGTTTTTGATCCACTCACCAAAAGACTATAGAAACTCATAATAGCTTATTTAACATAATAGCTAATTTAACCTAATTTGCGGACGAAAGTTAAATGAAAAGAGATTCGAGTGAAAATTGAATTAAATTGAGAAAAAATGAAGATGAAGATTAAAACAGAATTTGATCATCAGTTTGATTATGCACTAAATGATATGAACGAGAACAAATTAGGAAACTGCGGTAAAATAACTGGAAATAGTGTGCTTGCACAGACTATGAATCATATCAAAACATTTTAAAAGGGTTTGAACAATTAACGATGATCTTTTTATGAGCTGAATAAAGTTTTCATTTACAAAGCAAAATGAACTAATTTAAATCAGGGAGAATTTAAATGAATAGCGCCACAATTATACCACATGAATTTATCATATATCACAGCTCTGTCAGAAAAGACCTTAATATTCCTTATACACACGTTTAATGTATTTTGAATAATTTAACAAATTACTTAAGGAAATAAGGTCTGCGTTAATAGATAGGGAATAAACCTTTTTTTGAAGTCAAAATAAACTTTGAATACGAGTGAAAGGGCGAGACACCCAAATAAATATCGTGACATCACAATAATAACTCATAGACATGAGACAGGGTGTTAACAGAAACAAACTTTAAAAAATGTACCAACATTATATGGTTATATTTTTACATTATACTTACAGATTTTGGGTAGCAACAACATTTTGATTTAGAAGCATCAAAACTATAATTTTTACGACAAAATCCGGCTAAAAAGAACAGAAAAGACAGAAAAGTTGTGACGAATACCTCCCGTGCCGATTGTGTCGTGTCGTTAGACACAGTTTGAGTTATCTTGAGTAGTTTAACCTGCAGAAAAACACGCTGTCTGACAGAGGTGTTAAACTACTTGCTAACATTGATTGATCTCAATTAAAAGCACATTCCAAAACAACAACCACCGCTAGAGGGCCAATTGCCAGCAGTCGTCTCAGTGGTGTCACACATGACAATTTTGTAACAAAGCCACTCAAAATACCACTTTTAAAATACCACACGCTGTACTGTTAAGCCATCAAATGCTAAATATTTGCTAATTTTCACTGCTCAATAAAACACAATGAAGTTAAAACTCGTTCACAAGTGTCGTGTGGTGCGCGTCAGAAACTGAAAGTTGTAGTTGTAATCGCTAACTTAGTTTCTAAACTAATCTGAAACTCGGAGCTGTCTAAATTGACAAGCGTAGTTGGTGTGTGGTGTGTGATGCTCAAAGTTGTCTCATAATTATTAAAAATTCTGTTAATTATTACTGATTCTAACTGACATTTTGACTGACTATTAGCTGTCGAGGCGAGAGAGCCTAAGGGAAGTTTATTGACAACCAAAAAACCTCTACAAAAAACGCTTTCTGATGATGATGTCAAAGTATTTCTGAGAACCATTGCAGATATTGACGCTTTTGCCAGTTAAAATATTTTGAAAGATTCAAAATAACGTCAATTAAGATTAAGACATATGGCAAAAACGCGGTTTTAGAAACAAAGCTACCGAGTTATGGCCTGAGATTGTTGAGGCTCGTCCCAGGATGAAGTCTGCGACGCAAGACAGCTATGGACCAGCGGGGTTTGGGTTCCGGAGTGGAGGCTCCGGTGCGACCAGGATCATAGTCTGGACCAAGTTTTGGTCGCACGCTTCCATCTGGCCAATGCTTGCGTTTGATCCGGCTCACATCCAATTTTGGTCAGTTTTGGTCTATCCGGCATGGTTCTCACCTACAATATGGTCTGGCACATACCTGTTTCTGAGTCTGCTCTGTCTTGCCCATAATGAAAATGTTGGTCGGCTTGGTCTGTCCCACACTTTTTTCGGCATTGCAAAGAAAAAATTCAAGTTCTTTTAAGCTCTGTGGAGAGGTAGTATCAAGATAGTTGGCACTAATGAGACTTCGAACAAAGCTCTATTATCTGACGACCTGCAGCCCAAGAGAGGAGCCGGACCTCTACAGAAAGATAATGTTGTGCTATTCTTGTAAACAAAAAATGTCATTTAGCAAACAGCAACATAACTCAGACGGTTAAACAAACAATTGTCCGGTCTGTCGAAGGAACTCCTGTGGATCTTTATGGTCTGGCCCCTGGTCTGTCCTTTGGTCTGAGCCAAGGGCAGGGTCTGTTCGGTCTGGCCTAGAGTTTCTCCTCGATTGTGTTCGATCTGGCACATGGTGACCAAATTCTCCTTGGCTTGGACCGTGCAATCAAGTTTTGTTCACTTTTGCCTGTACCTGAATTTGGAGTCTCTGCTTGTTTGGTCAGGACTAAGCCTGTTCCTGTCGACTACTTTGTTCTAGTTTGCGGCGTTTGAGTTTTAGTTTGAAACAAAAATCATTTTATGAATTTTAACATGTTTTTTTTTGAAATTTAGAGTCTTTGATAATTAACTGGTTGCTTACACGATGAGAGGAAAGGATTGAAGTGAAATTGAACTCTTCCAACAAATGAAATACGTCCTTCTTTAATTAAGTTTTTGGGTTTTTTCGTAACGTAACGCCCTTTATTCCCGTAAGAAAATTAAGTTAAATACAGAATTTGACTGCAACAATTTCCAACAGAGTTTTGGAACTGCAACAATTATCAAAAAAGTGATGATATAAAGTTGTCATAGAAGTCAATGTAGAAAAAATGTCATCTCAACATTCAAAATTTATGCTAGCATACAACAAATGATCACTAAATAAAAGACAGGGTCCAGAACGGCAAATAGGCGTTCGCGTTATTCATATAATTTCATGAAAACAAAAGTTTTCGTGTCAACTGATGGGCAAGTCAACTGATTCTTGTCAAATTTGGGCAAGTCGACAGTTTTCGATAAGATTCAGATTCTCTATAGACAAAAAAGCATATTTAGCTGCTTTATAAAATTCTGAAAACTCTCAGAGTTTTTCGAGAGCAATATGAAAGACATTTTGCGGACATAAAAATTGCAAACTATAAATCTTTGATGAAGTCAGGGAAACAGAATTTCTAGAAGGGAAGAGTAATAAGTTTGCCTGACCCTTGTTCAGCAAATTTCAAGCAAAAATATGCAACAGGTATTGCCAGAATATTCAAGCGATAATAGCAAAACTTCCTAAGTTCTTCATATTCTACTTCTGCATGTAAATTAATGACAAAATGGTTTGAAAAACTGACGATAAAAAAAATTTGAAGCACATAACAAGAACAAAAATAGCACCTCAAATTATTTCTTGCTTGTTCACCAGACGTTAATTGATGTAATTATTGTTCACTTCGTGGAAAAACACTTATCTGGACTCCAATCTCATACGAACAAGTATCTTCATTAAAATTTTGCAGGCATTAACGAAACAAAATTTCCTCTTCTACCCTTTTTATAGTCGAAAAAATTGATGCCTAAAGGAGTAATAAAGGTTGCACAGAACTTGCAACGTAATTGTCAACATGTCAAAATAAGATAGACTTCAAGCGACGTATATTCTACTTATTTTTCCCCTCTACTTCTCTCTCTCTCTCTCTCTCTCTCTCTCTCTCTGTCTCTAACACACACTCACACACGCACACAAACTTACACCAAGAAACGCGTACACATACACAAACACTCGTATATGCACAAACACACAAACGAATGGAGACGAAAAAGCCGTAAAACACTTTTACCACGAAAGACTTCGAACATGCAATCAAAGGGTTCCTTGAAATGCAATTTAACTATAGTCACAGAATCAATGAATTGTTAATTAAAATCATGTTTAGCCAACATTAACTCCAATGGTCTGCAATTTTGTTACAGAAGATTAAAGAAAATGGCTCCTTAAAGTACAGGTTTTTAGAGAATTTGCCGTGTGTCAGTACATAAAATTTTGCTCCTAATTGAAGAAAAGCAATTATTTTTGGATTGGATTTTTTCCTCTACTTATATATTAGATAATGGTTTCATTTTTTCATTCATAGATTACTCTGTTTTTAAGTTTTTTTCAATAATATCAATATTTGTGGTTGGTTGTATAAATTTACCAAATAGAGACAACTGTGTTAAGACATCAACATTTTGTATAAGATCTGAAACCAGTCGCTATTTTTATTAGCTACCAAAACTCTTGGGCTATTTAATGATTATAACTGTGCAAGTCCAATTTTTTGCTAAGAAATAACGATTAATAGCAACAAAAACTGTTAAAATTATCCGAAAATAGTGCTTTATTGGAAGCAAACTAAATTAATCTCAGTCGATTTTATTGCCGGAGAAAAACAAGTTCTGTGAAGACTGCTGAACTTGTTGTGCGTTTAACACTATCATCATTTTTGTTGTGTCAGTTAACTAAAGAAATCTAATTGCGCGCTTTTTTATTTTTACGCATTATAATCTTTGAGTTATCAATTATGTTATTAAAAACTTTTAAGGTCAAAATTTTTTTACAAAATTAAAGTATTTCTGCAGCTCAGATATGAAGCACAGAAAAAAATATGATTAGAGTACTCATAATGTCGAAAAAAATAAACTATTTCAAAGTTCAGCTCCATGCTTCTGGAAACAGCTGTGTGTAAAGCAGATACTTTAAAGCGCCTTATTCTTTTTTTTTGGTTACGCATAAAATAGAATCAATTGATAGAATAGCCCAAAATTTTTCCATATGGTTTAAGGGCACTGTCATACAAAATTATTCTTATTCTCTCCAGTAAAGGGAGACTCGAAAACAATAATTTATAAGTTTCACTGTCCCGATTTCAACAGAAACTCAGGCTAGCTGTTTGGTGCTAACCATTTTCGACCATTATTAAAAATGATGAATCAAATCAAAATGATGATTATCAAACCATCCATAACTTACTCTGAAGTAATAGTCGCGTGATTCTGATTGAATTAACTGAGAACTTGTGGTGTTTATCGGAAACCGCGGAGCGGTTCGAGATATTTGGTCAGAAATTGGAAGTGACTTCTGCAGAGTCACGTAACAATGCTTAAAACACGAAACGCTCACGTTTCAAAATGACGAAAGTCAACGGAAGTCAACTTTTGGCTAAGTATGCACTTCTGGCATTTTAAATTCTGACAATGCAGACTTTTGGCAGATTTTAAAATATGCACGTGAGTGTTTTATTAATATTTAATGGCAGATAAGGTACGTACAGATTGACTAAAGGATGAATGCTCAAATTTTTTAAATCATATTGCAGACACAAAGGATCAAAAACTGTTCAGAGGTACAGCAAAAAGTTGGAAGGGTGACAGATATTGACTAAAAGATAACCTTCGTGCGTTTTTTGAAAATAGTAATAAAAATTTTTTTTGAGTAACCATCATCAACACCATCAAAATAAATATATAAACTTTTAGGGGTAAAAGGATAAACAACGATCCACAAAGAGGTTGAAATTTACAAACAAGTCTGACGACACAAAGTTTCAGACAAAACAAACAGTTTTTTGAAATAACATGTAAAAAATTCCACGAAAAAATCACTTATTTAAAAAAAATTGATAGAAAACAATAAAAAGTTAATTGTTATGCTCTTTTAAAGTTCAAATTGGGAGTAAAGATATATGGAAACAAAAGAAAAGAAAAACACAGTTTCTTGGAAAAATGAAATTATGGCCAAAATTTGAGAGAAGAGGCTGAATTTCCAGCTAGGATGAAATAAAAAACAAATGACTCCTCCACATAGACGTCATAACTCAATTTCATCGAGCTGAAAAAATAAAACTCCACCTTCGAAACAGAATTTTAATCTTGTGATAATTCGAGTAATTGAAAAGCAACAGTTGCTTGGACCAGTCAGCGTCGCATCATGAGAAATAGAAATGCCGGGAAAAATGAGAACTGAGGTCTGGAAGTGTTTGTCATCAGCAAGGATATGAAAATAGACTGCTAAGCATTGAAGTCATGTTCCACAAAACTCAAGGAGACCCCCATTTTAAGAAAAAATAATCATCTGTCAGCAGATGAAACTAAACGTCCCAAAGTGAAGTCAAGTCCCAACTTGCAAGCAACAAATTGCAGCGACTAGTCAAGTTCTGGACGTTTAACGTTTATTCCAATGGCCGACATTTGTTCAAACTTCGAATGCGGTAACATGCATGGGAGTCGAAGAGAAAAATATGGCGGAATTGTGGTGCTTCAGGACAATGTTTTGATTTATGGAATCATCGAGTTTTCCTCGTTTACCGCGTGATTGTATTTACGTTTTTTTTTAAATACATTAAAAACAATATGTTTAAGAGTGTAATAATACCTATAACTTCAAAACCATGTCTTTGCAAGATTCGTTATTGTTGTATATGCAGATTGACAGTTCATTAGATAGATATTCTTGATCAAATTGATCATTTTTAATCAAAATGATCTTTTATCTACAGAAACCAAAAAGTAAATTAATCAAACTTTTAAATCAGTGTTAAACCTGCCACTTCAAAATTTCATTTTATTGAAAAGAGCTTTCTTCCTTATCCCATTTCGCAACATATCTTTTCTGTTCTTATTCTTTTCTGATCCTGTTGCTCTTTCAAATTTCGAATCTATTCTGTTTTGCCCCCCCCCCCCCCCAGCTTAGTGAGCACAAATTTTTTATGACCCCCAGGCGCACGTGCTTTTTTTCTTACATAGTAACGTGCTATATAACAACATATAATTTGTAACTGGGGATCATAAAAAACACTGGGGGGGGGGACAGAATAGATCCCAAATTTCTTACTGGAATCCGTAATAAGTTTTAGCGATCTAATGAATTGAGCTGTCTGAGTAAGTCAGTAGAAGTAGTGATCACGATTCGGTTATAGAGACGGAGAGTCTGTGTTTTCAGTTTGAAGTTCATCCATGCACCAAAAAACAGCCGATGTTGTGACCTAACGGATCAATTCACATGTCTTTGATAACTGTGTGTGGCTTTCCTCAATCCAAACTCACCCCTTGGCCAGTCAAGAGTGACAAAAGACAAAACATATTTGGAAACAGATGACAAGAGAGAACACTTTTCCTAACCACAAGTACGATCAAAGTTTGCAATTTTTCAGCATATTTTGCAGCGCCAAATTTTGTTTATGTGACGCAAACTTGAACCAATTTTGGTCTCGACATTGTAAATAAAGTCTATAACATTAATCTACCGAACTAAAGTACGGATCGAGTTAATAAGAATAAAAATGATTGAACAAAGATTGTGTTGAATAGATAGGTTATACGAAAAAAATCACGTTTTAAGAAACTTTTCCCCGAAATGATGCTTTATCTTTTATTCTTTTAAGTTGTTTCAGATCGGGGTCTTTCCCATTATACCAAATTATACCCATTCAAAAATTTTGTTTCGGACTCAAAAATGAAACGATAAGACTTGTCTTTGAAAAACTGCATATTAGATTTTTCCTTATTAGCAATTCGAGTTAAAAATTAATTAAATCATGAGCATTAATGAAAATGGAAATGCTTCATTTGGCGCGTTATTGTCAACATTTGTAGTATTATATGTTGATTGAGCATTGTTTCGACAAAAGTGGCTAATCCGTGTCAGGGCAAAATAAAAAAAATACCCAAATTTGATTTAATATACTACATCAAATTTAAAATTTAATTTAGTATAATGAAGTATATTTCGCAATTTTTCAAAATAAGAAAAATTTATCAGGGCATACCTCACATGAAACTATTACTATTGAATAGCGGATGGCTTCAACACTCTTTGCGTGTTTTTGAAACTTAAAGTTCTCTTCTTGTAATAATGTGGTCTTGTGATTTAGTCCCACTAATGAAAAGTCGAAATGGCGTCCTAAGGAGCTACTCGTTTCTCAATTTAGTGCTCTAAGTTGAAAGCGTGCTGTTTTTAAGTCTCTTGAGAGTATTTGTTCTCAAAACATCATTTGAATTTTTTTAATCTTTTTATGTCAACTTGTAGCTTAGTTTCAACAGAGGTCGCATCTTCTTTCTGATGTATCAGAATTTGTCGTCACTGTGTTTTCTGATGTTCTAACAATTGCGTTTTTAACTTTGATACTACGAGATATCTACGGGTTTCATTTTCCTTATTATTAGATATTTGCACTTTTTTGAGGTTCTTTTTTTGAATCTTGTCACGTTAATATACTGATGGCACGTCACATAGCACGTCACATGCTTAATGAATCCGCAATTGATAAGTTTTAACGATCTGAGTGAACAGACTATGGTTATAACGGCTTCGACGCCGTTTTCTGGCGCAATTAAATTGAATTTTTGATTTTGCTTACTTTTGTAGTTCTTTTTGTCGTTCTATGCTAGATTTGGGTAATGACAAGTCTCAATGGGTTCCAATGAAGGTAGAGTGAATATATTTTAAAATCTTTATCCATCACTAATAATTTTCACGATCCTGAGCGGGTTTCTTTGAAAAATCAGTGACTTTTCAAATTTGCCCCTTTTTGACCCGTATTTTTAACTTTGCCTGTTTTGTCTTCTTTTTTTTATTTTCTGCTACCTGGTCGCGTTCAGTCCAGATTTCATTTATTTTTAATAAAGTACAAAATAATTTATTGAATTGAAGCTCTACGTGACGTTCTTTTTAATCGTTTAATTTGTTTTTTTAAAACGATACTCTGTTTTGGTCGTAATTATTTTTTGTTTTTTATTTGATTTTGTTGTCTTTCTTGTCTCGTAGTCTTCTAAGTGGCATATCTACTCGTCCATCTAAGTTGTCATTATCTAATTCTTTTAGTGCTTTGGGTTTAGAACGTTTTTTATTCCTACAAAAAATGTATTCGAGAAAAATATAATACTTCGAAAGTTTTTATTACTACGGAAAGTTTGTTACGTATTGTGAAGTTTATTTAAGATGATGATTTTGATCAACCCATAGCAGCAAGCGGAGCCGCAGTAAGCAGTGAATTGGGAACCCAATTTTCTTTCCAAAAACTATTATTGAACTATGGATCTAGAAATAGTTATTATGAATTATCCTTTCGCAAGTTATAGAAATCTTTGTACAATTGCAAAGTGTAAACTTATTTTGTAGTATTTTTTGACAGTGAGTCCGAAACTGGTTTCTGAACACTGTTCTAACTCAATAGGGTTTTTGTCACCTCGCATCAATTTGGCCTCATATATTTTGTTGTAAGAATTACTAATTTATTCACTATAGTGTATTACCAAATTGTATTTATCAGTACTCTAACCATTTTTGTAAGTTTTCCTTATGTGATGTTTCTAGTGACGCAAACTTTTAAATTTTTTTTCTAATTTAAAAAATTGATAAATTTTGTTTTAATTTTGTATTTCTCATTAAGTTTGTATTTCTCATGTAGTTTTTTGGAAGTTGTTAAGAAATTATTTGAAAGCTGTCAATTTTGGGAACTTTTTCTGATTTTTTTCAATAAAATAAAAACAATAAGAATTTTCACCCTGATAATCATTTTTGCAACGACGCATTACCATTTGTAATTAACTGATTAAAAGTGTAATAATAGGTATCACAGATTTTCTGCAATTCTGCAAGGGGCAAACAAAGAAATTCGCAAACTTGTTTGTGGCATGGCTAAAAAAGCTATATTTGTAGTCAGAAACAAAAATAATACTTGAGAAACTAGGGGCTCAGTAGTATGCGTTCACAGAAGGCTCGTACCCCATTTCTCCACATTTCTGATTTAATTGCTTACCAGATGAGGAAGAGATAGCAAACCTTCGAAAGTTCACCTAATGTTCAAGAAAATTAGTCCCCGGGCCAAGGTGTACACCCGTATTCCACCGTTATTAAGCGAGAATAAGGGTGTACAGCCAACTTCACTCTTAATTAGCAGGGATAAGAGTGTAAGAGTGTAATTCTGAGAAAATTACACTTTTATATACACTCTTTACACTCTTTAACACACCCTTATTACACTTTTTTTTAAAAAAAAACTATAATTACACTCTTTATTCCACTCTTTACTACACTCTTGAGCGAACTAGGCGAAGAAAATGTAGAACTTAGTGAAAAAATTTTGTTAATAGCATTTCGAAAAAGACAAGTTAGAAAGTCTATTTTAGCCCGTTTTGTTGCCCTGATAATGAACTTTTTGAGATTGTGTAGAAAAAAAGCATTTCGAAAAAGACAAGTTAGAAAGTCTATTTTAGCCCGTTTTGTTGCCCTGATAATGAATTTTTTGAGATTGTGTAGAAAAAAAGCCAATAGTTTAATTTGTATACGGAATTTTAATGAAATCTCCAATTAGGTGAAGAAAATGTTGAACTTCATTAAAAACGTTTGTTAATAACTATTTGAAAAAGACGAGTTGAGAAGTCTATATTAGCCCGTTTTGTTGCCCCGATAATGCACTTTTTGAAATTATGTAGAAATCAAAGCCAATAGTTTGATTTGTATACGGAATTTTTAACCTCAAACCACTAATCGCATTAGAAGGCCACATAACATTCGCCAATAATGGGATTACGAGACAAGAAAATCAACATTATCAAATAAGACAAAATTAGAAAATCAAACAAACACCTTAAGTACGACCAAAATTCAGTGCCTATTTTCTTTAAAAAAACGCTTACTCTCAAAACTCAAAATGCATCAAATAAAACAAAGCTGCACAAATCAGCCGATAATTCCCTAGTGACAATTTGAGAGCTCTGGTTAATGAGACTAAGCAGACAAAAAGGACGAAAATAGAAAGTTCGATTATTGTTTGTTTTGAGAACTTAATTTCATATTCAAGACAAACCTTTTTCATCAATTGAAATTATTAATTGAGTTCAATTATACCTCCATAGCAAGTAATAGATACGCATAAAAGGGCAGTTTCCAAAATATTTTATTTGACTACAAAAGACGATAAAAATTGCCAACATCAAAGAAATCCAAAAACATAAAAAAAATGCGAAAGATCGTCGAAGTTGTTAAAATCACGCTCTCTTAACTGAAAACCTTAGATATGTTCAACTGCACCTTCTGTTGACGCCAAATAATTCATACGTTTTCTGTCGTTAAAATGACCATGTGACCAGACAACAAAAACAACCTCAAAAACGTGTTGATGCCTTAAAAGTCAAAAAAGCTCCAATCAATCAGAACATTAAAAAGATACTACCAATCCACAAACTCGATATTTAAAACATAAAAACAAAAATTGTTTTTAAGTTACTAGAAAGATAAAAGAGTTCTTTGCTGAAACTAAGCCAAGTGTTGACAGACAAAACTTGAAAGGCTAAAAACATATATTTTTGTGAAATCGAATTCTTAAGGCCTAACAATGAAAAACTTTCACTTAATAACACGCGACAGATTAATTCAATCTTAATATTTGAGGCCAATTGAACCTTTCATTAGGGAAACTAAGTAATAAGACAACAAAACAACATAGAATACATGCAGAAATTCGAAACTTCACAAACGATTTTACGCAAACACATTGTTTGAGCCTTTAAAGCTATTAGGTTTTCATAGAATTTATAATATACGTTCATTGCAGCCCAATTTCACGTACATAAGATCTGTTAGAAGATGAACTTTGATCTTAAACATTTCCATTGCAAAAAAAATAAACGAGAAACCAAGTTACGAAATTATATTAAAAAACGACAGCGCCCCTGGTTTTAAATCATTCTGGCCTGCAACAAACATTTAAACAATGAGAGTTAAAAGTCCACTTCTAGTTTACAACTAGTTTTGCTATTTGATAAATAATTAATTAATTAATTGTGTTTCCTGCGTTATCGCAGCGGAACAGCTTTAGATCACATTGGCCTGTTCTCAGCTGCCCTTTTTCTTATTATTCCCCGCATTTCAGACTGTTACTTTTATGAGCAGCATTGCTCTTTTTGGGTGACTTTTGCCACTTTTTTGCGTCTGAATTTTTCACGTGGTACCATCATTGCAGCCAATATTGGACAGGCTATTGTCAACCTGAAGTTATGGTTAAGTAAGAGCTCATCCTCACACAGACAGCTTCACGGAGGTAGGGGATTGAGAGTTCAATCCCCTACCTCCGTGAAGCTGTCTGTGTGAGGATTGGAGTGTGATTCACACACACCTTACCTTTAGGCTATCACGCCACGTCGTCCATTAAAAGATCAACTTGTTTCAAATGTTAAAAAAAGATAATTTGACAAAAAAAATGAATAAATGAATGAGTTCAATTAACAAAAAAACTAGGAAAAATTTATTTCCAAAACGCTGTCATATATGGCCTAACAAAACTAGCCCTCTTTGGAATTTACAAAGATTGTGTCGACGGTTTTTCTGCTCTGTTCCGTGGGCAATTATATACAAGGTAGGCTAAAGAAGCTTATTTGGTGCCACATTTGATTTAAAAAATTTTTGAGTTTGAAATATTTAGTCATTATTTTAACCGGAAAAGTTAGATGGAGCAGTTCAGCAATCCTTCTCTATCTTTGAAGATAAAAAACAATAGCAGCAATAACAAGTCTTAGCAATCTGGACAAAAATATTAACAAAAAATATGGAAAACGTGAACAAAAATATCAAAAGCAGTCGATTGTTCAAAAAATTTTAAACCTCAATAACTCCTCGGAATAAATAAAAATCTTCAAAAATTTTTTTAATTCTATATTCTACGCTTTCCAGTGATACCACTCACAACTGTACGGTGAATGTATCGATTGGCCAAAATTGACTAACAAAAAATCTCAAATTACCATGAAAAAGAATCTACATATTAGCCCTGAAAGTCGCCCAAGTGATCGCGGTGTTTCCACAGTGCGTATTCGGACCATTCTTTGCTATTTTCATGATCCAACAAGGTAGACCAATGTTTTTTCTCAATTCAGTTTTTGTCTCTCAAAAAAAAGACATTTTATGACACAACTAGCGTTCACTTTACGGCATAAAGCGTACAAACTTGTTTTGTTGGGCGCTAAAATCAACTCTTATCCTTTACGTTGTTAACAGAGTATTATCACTTCTAATTTAAAATTCTTAAAAACAACAAAAAATTTCATATGGACGCGTTTTTTGTCATCCAGCTATGTTTAACTTGCTTTCGACGAAAGCATAAAATTCAATTATTACATTTCAATAAACTCTCTAAAAATTATGATCGCATTAATCTTGACTTCAAATGTTTGACTGTCATAAACTTTGCAACTTGGAGTATAAATTGGGTCGAAGCAAAAATGGCTTCACTCAAAGTCACGTAGATTAATTCCTGTAAGCGATTCTAATATTGTTATTGTATCTGTAATTATGCGACGGCAATAACAAAACTTCCCTGTTTACAGTGGCTTTGTTTATTATCAAAAATATTTCCAACTTTTCCAGCCAAAACTGTCAAAGTTGGTCAAAATTGAATGTCGGGACATTTGTGCGGAAGCTTAACAAATCGGTCAAAGGCGAAAGCGATTCCTCGAAGCAGGCAAAATGGGTTTGAATTGACACTTTGTTTCAGATTTGCAGGAGCAAAGTTAATTTTAGGGGTATGTGTGGGTAGGCAGTGTTGTTGTGGGTAGTGGTGTGGTTTTGGGGGGTTATTTGGGGGGGGGGGGGGGTAGTGGTAGACAGTTTGTGTTGTTAGAGGGTCTTAGTTCGGGCGCCAAGGAAGTGTTACATTTGTTTCTGTAGTCCGGCTGGCAAAAAGCCAGTTAATCTGGCTAATTTAAGCAACTGTTTCCAAATAGTGATAAACTGTATGGTTGTTAGATCCCTGTGTCAACATCAAAGCGCATGTTGCATACACATTGAGTGACTATCAAAACGCTCAATCGGCTAGGTGTCAATAAAATTGATAGGAACGGTTTAAGAGTTTCAGAAAATAAACAAAAGCCGATAATGAATAAATTTGCTTCATAAAAATATACTTAAGTTAATACTGGGCTACTTTATAAACATTTAATCGCAGGACTTCCATCTAATCTCAGGTAGCTGGCGGACGCCGCTTGATTCCGCCAAGTTGCGGGAAAACTAACTGATCCCTCGCGAAGCGCCCCGTATCAATGTTTAATCACGTAGCTATGATCCCGGGTTTAATTGAAGCCTCCAAAACAAATCTTACCTCGTAATTCACCCCCAATACACTCACTTAGTACCAGCCAACAAACCAACCACCTGTGATCATACCTCATTACCTTCATCACGTCCTCATAGCCGAAAACCCACAAAGCCCAAAACCAATTTTACACACCCATCAACTAAAAACATCCGATTTGCAATTTACAATTTCTATCAATCAGCCCTAGTCCAAAAATCTTAATACTATAGTTTAAAAAACTGTTCTAGGGGCAAATTAAAGCGTTAAACGTTAGTTTTTTTTTACTCTGCTGAATATTTGAAAGGTAGGTGTGCAATTTCGGATTAATGCACAGTTTACATAGCGCACAGGTAAGCAGCAATAATATCTCGCAATGCCAGTTATCGAGTTAAAAGTTTATAACTAGTAATACTAAGTACTGTAATAGTAGTAGTAGGTTAGCTAGTGGGGCTGTATTAGGGGATAGCAGAGGTACTAGTTATAAAAGTGTTAGCTATCTCTAGACTCTATCTCTTTAGTCTCCCAAGGAGTAATTGAGAGTGAAAAGATAGCAGTCAGGCTGCCGCAACTTGTGATCAAAAAAGGTTTCAATCTCTGTATAGATTTTATTCTACCCTCGGTCAAAGAAACCATAACACTCAATGTATCGCTTAAGGCCAATAACTTTATCAATTACAAGATTATATTGCTATAATGCAAACCAAATTTCTTCAAAAAATCTTAATAACTTTTCATAAAAAATGTTGACAGTTATCAAGTGTGCAAAAATAATAACATATAATAAGCCAATTTTTAAATTTCGGGCGTGAAGCCAAAAAGTGAAGATTAATTTTAAAATGAATGTCAAAAATGCTAAAAAAAAGAAATCCAAATTTTTAAAAGAACGACGGCACTGAAAAAAAAAACGTGGAACCAATTTTAACCCCTACCCTCTATTTACATCATTGTTTTCATACATTTCTTTTTTTTTTACTTTTTCCTATGTTATCCATGTTTTCAAAGTTCTCCTTATTAATGCAGCCCTGAACACGATTCAAATTTTGATGCAATTTGTGATCAAGGCTAAAATTAACACTAACTATAGGTGTATATAACTGAATAAACATAAACAATTAGTGAAAATTTAAAACATTTTAATTTTTTGACATTTTATTTGTTATTTTTTGACATATTTGAAACAAAAACATTTCCCCAGACTGATCTGATTATTTTCATTATATTTCACTCAACAATATTCCAATTCCAGTGGGAAAAGTGAGGAAAAGTGAGAACAACTGTTCAATTACAACTGACACGAGTTTCCATGTCAGCACTGACAACTAATAACAGTTAATTGTCAACTTATTGTTTACAATCACGGAACACAAATAAATGTAAACAGTTATTTACTTGCCCCTGTCCATTGTATAAAAGACTTCCTGAACAAATTGAAAAGATATATCAGACATACACACGTGAGATTTTACTCAATTTTGTTTCCCTCAATTTCGGGAATTTCAGACCCCCTGTAAATAATTTTGGGCGAAATATTAAAGGGTCATTAGATAAACGTGTTCACGAAATAGCGGGTGGTCACTGGGTTTTTAAAACATTGCACGGGGCGGCGAGGAAAATTTCGGAAGTTTCAAAAATATATAATTTGCTAACGGGGGAAAATTCTACAATTTTGTAGCATTTGAACAAAATTCAAACCATTTTTCAAAAAATGAGAAGTCAAATAAGTATTAAAAATTTGCGAATAATTACTTTATAAAAAGTAATTAAAAGTTGTCATTTTTCATGTTTCCTTTGTTTGCTGCGAATGTTTTGTTGTGTCTACGAATATGAAAACAATCACACGCGATAAACAAGCGTGTAGCAGCTATATTGTTCATTGTATTTCTGCTGATGATGAGAATTAACGTGATCTGCCGTGTATTATGATGTGATTATTAGCAAAATGTATTCACGCTGAGTTGCTTTTTGTGACTGCAAGTCTTTAATTCTCTCTCAAGAGCTAAAACATCACTTAGGAATCGTTAAATTTTTTGTCTTCTCGACTCTTGGACCTCTCTACGTGCTTGCTTACCTGTCGGTTGGTTAAACATTGTCCCTTTAGCCGAAATGTAAACTAATCCGAATCGAATAATCTCACAAAGATCTTAGTTGAATAAAAAAACCTTTCAAACTAGAACCTCGCGTTATACTACAAATCGTGCAAGATCTCGTAGAGAGTCTTAAACAAGTTGAAAAACGTGACATCTTCTTTCAAGATTTTTTGCCAGAAAATTTCTGTTGGGTCTGGACTCAACAATCAAAAGTGAAAATTTGATAGTTATCATCAAATTGAAAATTGCAAGCTTCGATGTTTATTACAAGGAAGCCTGCGAATAGTTGAAATAATTGAATTTAATTAGTGAAAATCTTCACTAATTAATTAAATACATAATAATTTTATCTAATTTTAGAATATTTTCCAAACGAAAGTCTACTCAAACGTCAGACGAGGAACTCTAGCTTCGGATCAGAGGTCATTTGGGTCTGGTCACCGACCATAGTTTTTATGCCATACCCTAATCGAACTAACTATCAAGGTAATCTTGCATTTTTTGTAAGTGCTCTTGCAAAATTACTCCTAAAATTGGAAGATTCTTACAAGATCCTGCTCGATCATTGACTACTGCAGCAATCAACGTGTTACATAGTCATACCGAAGCCTAACTTCAACTTTATCAGCAGTTCCAAAGTACTTAAACTCAATTTAGAAATGGCAAAGTTTTCATTTGTCGTTTCATCTTCTTAGAAGCCGTTCGGCTAGTAGTCAAGGTAGCCTTGAGTGGTGCATGGTTGAGTGTGTGCAAGTGTGTTATTGTTGTCTTGCGAACATGATAGATGTAATCATGATTGCTGCTGCTCTCTAGCAGTGACGACTACATCTCTATTATGGCAGTTGAGGCTAAGGGGGTTGTAATGGTTGTTGTTGTGGCTTATGGTAAGCATGTTTTGACGTTCAGAGATTGATTGTTTGAGTGTTTGTTACCTGTGGCGTGACAAAATGACAAGAATCAAGAGTTTCTTCAGTCTAATTGAGACCAATACCTGGCCAATCAAGGACTAATTAAGTTGTCACATGCAGCCATGTTAAGTTTGCCACTTGAGTGCATCGGAGAATCAATCAAAAACAGTTTTACAATCTCCTACTCAAAATGTACTCCATTTTTCACTGCTATTATTACAAGAGGCACTTGTGGAGCTAATAAAACCGTAAAAAACGACCACTAGAGCTCCCCAATTAAGCGACAAAACATGTGCCATCTTTACTCATCCAAAATGTCATTTTAGACAAAAAATTCATCAGAAAAAGTACAAACTTTGGCCGTCCTCAGGCGTCAAGATTTCTGTCATGTCAACTCGAGGCTTTGTTTCTTCATTGCCAGATAGAGGCCATGATTTGACGTTTGAGCTGTCATGCTTCAACACAAAGTCCCCCAAACTCAGTTTTCAAGATAAAGCTAGATTTCTTGGACCGAAGAGAAACCAAAACAAGTCGTTCAAAGATTAGCTCATTTCGCATGTTTTAAGCTCATTGCCTTTGTAATATTAAGCCCATTTAACTAGCTTCCAATATGATTACAAAAACCCATTATTAATCAAGGAGTAACTTTAATTATGAATCCTATAAATTGAAAACAATCAAGAAATTGAACCACGTGTACCTGCCGCCAACCCTGTCAAATATTAACGAATAAAAAACTTAAAATGAACGCTGTTTGTTTGCAGAAAATACTGCGTTTCTTTTACGACTGATTTATAAACTGGTTAATTTAAAATGTTCAAAAATTTCTCTTCCATTCCGAAGATCTTATTAATGGGCGCTCCTCACACTTTCATGATAACATTCATTAACTTAGTTTGAGCGTGAGCTGGCTGCCACAAAGTTATAGATTTTTCTTGTTTTATATAACCAGTCAGTTTTTATTCCCAAATATAAAATTTTCATTTTTTTAGTAGTTTTTCATTCATTTTTAAAATGCTAATTCATTACCATCAAAACCTCAAGTTTTAAAACCTCAAGGCATTTTTTTCTGTCAAAAAGGCTTTTCACAACTTAGAGCGATAGAAAATTTTCGAAGTCTTTTGAAATAAAAATGTTTATAGCAAATTCATTTTATATACTTATTATTACAATAAACAAAAATCATCCAATTTTTTTAAAGAGGCTGACAAGTTTTGCTTACCAACTTAATAATAAAAATATTGATGATTTTATATAACGCATAGATGGTTTTATAAACCTTTAAACATGGTTGATTCAATTGAAAGTTAAAATTTCAAATATGAAAATCAGTTTAAGAGAATTATTACCAATCAATTATCACATATTTTTGCAGATCCATGAAAGATGATTTTTCAGTTTTAATTCCTCTAGAATCATTTTCATATTATCGTATCAAGTTGTTTACTTTAATTTCTTATTAAGAGCTTTGAAAAATTTTCTGCCTACATATTTGGGTTAAAGAAAAACATGTTAATTGCAAAATCTGTATCAAGAAACGTTTTTAATTATTTGGGCAGCAACTGCGACCTTAATTCAGATTTACAAAAGACAATAAAAGTGAATTTGCCAAAAATGTTTTTATATTTTTTTTGAAATCTTCATTGTGCATCATTAACTTGAGTTAAAATATTCTTGTTTCTATATACGGAAACGGTAAATAAATTATTGTCGAAAACTGCTGGTTCGAATTAGGGCGATTTGGGTGATGTTATTGATAGCTTTCAGTTTTCTCTATCTGTTAATTTGAAAAAAAGAACAGCTATTTTACATAATTTAACCAGGCTTCTTGTTTTAAAGTCAAACTTGTAAATTATGATTTGGTAGGTTTTTAAAACACAACTATCGAAAAAAAACAAACTGTAAACAAACAAATATGGAGAAAAATTGCTTACGTACTTGAGTTCCGAAGTAGTGTTTGTATGTGAATTGTTACTGTCTTTGGATAAAACAGATATAATCGGATATAATGCTATGCATCGTCCGCGCTATAATGATTTATCAGTTTTTCAACAACAGAAACAATGATAAAAGAAATTTATTGGGCGGCGCTCTTTGCTGTTTCTGCTGAAGTTTCAAAATCTTTCCAAAGAATATCTAGAGGTATAGCGTTTATGATTGTTTTCTTTTAAATTTTCTAAAAATTTGATACTTTTTAAATTTTGGAGAATCTGATGTTTTACAGAAACTCAAAACATAATCCAAGACGCTACATCTATTTTTTTTTCGTTCAGCAAAAGTAATTGCTTTCCCAAAAATTGAGTACAAACTATTCACGGGCAATAATTGAAATTTGATATATTCAGATTTAGCTTATTTTTCTTTTTTTAAAGCAAAAAGAAAATAATTCTATTGATTTCATATGCATTTCTAGAAATTGTTGAAAGGAAATCTCTAAAAGGTGAAAAAATATATGCTTATAAAACGATATTTGAGGCAAGAAAAAAGATACCTAAAAGATGACTAAAATCATTCAATATTTCAGCAAAAAACAAAGTATTGGAAGTGAAAAATTTATTAACAATTTTATAAACTAAGAAAAGATATTAAATTTATGACAATTTATGCCAAAAATAGACGAATAGGATGCATATGGAGGACAGTGATTAATTGTAGCAGTGCTTCAAATTCAGAACAATAATATTAAATAGCACAAACTAAAATTGAAAAATATTTTATCAACATTAGTTCAAATTCCTGTTCATGTGCCGCATATTTTAAAAGTGAAATAATGAAAGAAAATAAATAATTTTAAAAATAGCACCAAAGTTGAAATTTTGGAGGAAAACAGTTTCTAAGTGAGGTATTACTAAAAACTAGAAGTTTTAGAAAGTTTTGGGTTTCAAAAACGGGTTCAAGTTCATAGTTGCCCCACTAACAGGTGTGTTCATTGCCCCGAGAGACTGCAAAAGAGCAGCTGAAACCCCCGCTCCCGGCTGACCAATATTGGGTAGCCTAGACAAGGTTGCTAAAATTGCTGGGTTCGCTAGAAAATTGGCGGCTGCTGGGTTTGGTATCATTCCATTAAAAGTTGGCGACGTTTGCTGTGGTATCTCCGGGACCCCGTTAGGTGACAACTCCTGGGGTGACAATTTTGGAAGTCCGAGTTGAGGGGGTACCATTGGCAAGTGTCCTGGAAGAAGCGGGTTCACCGGGTTCATTGGACTGAACCCGTTACCTGGTGGGAAAACGGGCGGGTGAAATCCGTTAGGAAATGGGTAGGGTGCTGCGAACCCAATCGGGCGCCTAAATGCAAGCCTGTTTCTGTTTCCTGATGACCTTCTTCGCAATTTGCCCGTTGTTCCTCCAATGAAAACATCATCGGCTGAAGGGTCCAACATCCAATAGTTACCCTTTCCGGGGTCGTCGTAGTGTCTGGGAACTTTCACAAAACATTTGTTCAAAGATAAGTTATGCCGAATTGAGTTTTGCCACCCTTGTTTATTTTCTTTGTAATACGGGAAATTTTTGATGATGAACTCGTAAATACCGTTCAACGTCAGTCGTTTTTCGGGTGAGCTGCGAATGGCCATCATTATAAGCGCATTGTAGCTGAAGGGAGGTTTGTCGTGTTTCTTAGCCGAGTCGTCCGAAGTTTCGACTGATTCGGATTTAACAGAGGGCGCTTCCGGTTCGTCTTCGAAGTCGCTTCCGAGCTCTTGGTTGCTTAAAGTCTCGTCATCGGCGCTTGTCGGATCTTCATCAACGTCGGCAGGTATGAACTCTTCGGAACTGTTTGGATCTTCGTATTCTGTTTTCGTGAACTGTGGGTTAAACTGCAGCTTCTCCGAATGACCATTTTGTTCGTCAGGTTGAGAACCCGAATCTTTAGTTAATGTTGGGTGTTCCGAAAACTGCTCTGTTGATAAACTCAAAGTTCTCGAATTCTTACTCGAAACTTCAGAAGTTGCGTCTTTTTTAGATAAAATGTCGCATATATTAAACGACGTGAAACTTTTACGATCAACTGTCATTTTTAAGGAATATTGAAGTTTTCAAATTTTTTGAAAATTAAATAAATTTAGAATTTTCGTGGAAAAAAAAGAAAGTTTTTGTGCTTGGACACGGTAGGATGTAAGCCCAAGATAAAAATTACTTAAAATGTAAATTTAATAAGAGAATTGTATCAGTTTTTAATTCAGCCAGACTTAATGTTGCCTTTTTGTTATTATGATTTGACGTTTGTAAAATGAAGGGGTACAAAAGGATTTACAAGTTGACAACAATAACAAAGTACTTCGCTTACAACTTTGGCCACTCTCTCGACCAATCAAATTCACCGACCAATGAAAACGCTCTTTATCAAGCTGACTAGTACTGTTTAAATACTTTAAAATACTTGTGAATTATTCGCTAAGCTCCTGTTAAATTTCCAATAAAATTCTGGTCAAACTGCGCAGCTAAAATCTCCAGTTAGTGGCCAGTTTATAATAACTAGATATAAATCCAGCGGTGATAATCCCTAACTAACGAATAGCACAACTTAATAATGGAAAATAATTATAAACAGTGCGTTGTATGTTATTGGTACGGGTTATTAAATTAACGCCATTTTAATTACTGGTTCGCTAGGTGGTTTTGTTTTTGTATTTGCCCACTAAAGCCCCGTTAATCCTAATTAGACCACTAATTGCTTCAAAATAGCTCTGGTATTACTGGAAATGCAGACACAATAGGCGCCGTTCAACGTTTCAAAAAAGATATTCCCCATATTTGGAAATAATGGTTCCGGCGGAAATTGCTATTTTTTGCAAATATTCCTTTTCCTCAAGTAGAAAGCTATAACTCATTCGGATGTTAGAAAAAAAAACTTTTCACTATTTAACCGACTGTGGGGAATTTTCTCCATGTTCATTTGAAAGAACTTGGAAACAGCTGTTTTTCAAATAGTTAGAAAAAGCACATAATACTTCAAATTAAAGCACAGTAATTGATGTTAAATATTATGTTAAGTAATTGAAATTAAATATTTTTTAAATCTGATCAATTACAGCTTGCATTTATGAAAATAGCAAGCACTCTTGGTAGAACTAGATTGCAGAAACGTAAGGTTGTAAAATTTGTGTTAAAAAATCATAAATTTTCCCTCTATGTAAGACATACAATTTCCCTAAAATGGCTAATAGCTGATCTCAAATTAAAATAAATTAATCCGGTCAAATACAGTCACAGTAACTGTATGAATAATATCTCCAATGCGAGGGACCAATATTAGGTCTAACTCGCCATTCGTCAAGTGTCTAACGTGAAAAAATCGACTTACTTTTTAGTGCACTACAAAACTTCTCTAGATCGGAGAAAATTATGTGAAAAACAATTGCAAGTTGTTCTATGATCACTAAAAAACACATGGCCTTTGATTACAAAGTGACTTTTACGAAGTTCGAAGAAATTATTTTAAACGTAGACCGTCAAATATGAAAAATATTTAATTTGATACCCTACTATAAACTATGCAAAATATCAGTACAGCTATAATCATGATCTGACTCAAGGTTTAAAGCGCCAAAACTTTTGCCAGCCTAATATTTTCAGAGAGAATCAACATTTAATAAAGGAAAAATTAGACAATTAGTGGTATCACAATGGGAGACAAATTGAAAAAATTTGAAGACGTCACTTGCTGACCACTGGCGATCAATTGAATGAAAACATTACAACCAGGACGCATTCCTTAGTAATTGTTCCGACCCACTTCAGTGGGGGAAGAACTATATACTCAAACGGTTTGTTTTTAGTTCAGACAATTTTCATATATTCATCGTAGAGGCTTGTGAGTGGTATCATTAGAAAGCCTGTCCAGCGTAGAATGTGGATTTAAAAAAGATTTTTTTTCGACTTTGCTTTTTACAGGGACTTATCGAGGTTTAAAGTTTTGTAAATAGTAGACAGAAATCCGTCGTTTTGTCCACATTTTCCCTATTTTGGACAAAAATTTTCCTCAATTTTGCTAAAAGTTGTAAAAAATGATAAAAACAATATCATTAAAATTAGTAAAAATATATTTAAAAAGTTTCCTGAATTTCGTTTTTTTTCCACACAGTTATAGAGGTTTAAAGTGTAGTGAACATTTGGCTGATTTTCCTTGTTTCTGTTCACATTTTCCGTTTTTTAAGCAATCTTCATGCCAGTTTTGCTAGAAATATGTTAAAATTGATAAAGATAGTGTTGATTGTCTTACTTCTAAACACAAGAGCGTTTTTCAACTGTTTGGTTCAATTTTTGGGCTAAAGCTTTTGATAAAGTTGTCAAATTTCAGTCTTTTTTCCATCAAAAATGTCTCGAAAAAGGCTTTTGTAATCCAATTTGTTTAAATTTACAGTATCAAAACTTCTAAGGATTGATGACAAAAAATTGGTGCCTCAAACACAGTCTAGTTTTAATTGTGGATACTTTCAGAGAGCACTCGAATTAAACGTGTTCCGGTTATTCGCTAATTTACCACTTTATTTAAGCACAATGCACGATTTATGTTTGATAGAGTGACTTTTACGTCAATGATTCCATATCCATAATATTCGGAACGATAAAGTCTTCTTAATAGACAAACGGCAATGCTCAGTCCAGATTTGGTCTAATCGTTGTTTCTTACAGTCCAAAACAACTGATTGTAACCAGTCGAAGTTTTTATTAAGAATGCTCGCGTTTCTTCCCTTGTTTACATTAACTGCTCCAGAAAAACAATGAAAATCAAAAAGTACTTGTGGCCAGTGTAATTGATTTCCTTCTTACGGTTTTTGCTTTTTAGTCGAAAGCTTATGCTCGTTTTGACTTTTAAAACATGAAGAATGATTTTTTGAGCTTTGCCACTTTCATTTTTCTTGGTCAATTTCTAGCTAAAGATCAGCAAAAAAAGGTCACATCGGGATTCTAATCAATCAAAATTTAACACGTTCTGCGACCTTACACTTTAAGTAATCGTTTTTCTGCTTTGATACTACAAATTTTTGTACAATGTTTATAGTTTTTGACATTTTCCGGTAATTTAATTTCTTTTTACGCTCTTGTCACTTTTTTGATTTTCAAGTGTTGTTTTCTGGGCATTTTAAAGGAGGGCACATTTGGACATTTGAAGGCACATTGGTTTGTTGGTAATTAGATCATTGTTTTAGCTGCTTAGACTCTGTCTTCTAGAAAATTTAAAGATTTTTTTTGTTTTTGATCGTTTTTTGTCGTTTTTTTTTGTAGTCATTTGACAAGTTGTGGTTTATTACAGGTCATGAAAGTGTAAAAATATATTTTTTAAATTCACATTTTGCTCTTGATTTTTCATTCATGTTATCTATTCTCAATAAATATAGGCTTATGGGCTGTTTATGAACCTATTAGCGACGAAGAAAACTACAATCGATCATATGGCCGCTTTGGTGGATCGTTTATTGTTTTAACGGCCTCGATACCTGTTTTTTTGCAAAAGAATAAATTGTTGTCTGATTTTCGTTCTTGTTTGTCATTCTCTGTGAATTCGAATTAGACACACTGCATCATTGGAGGTCACAGCGGCTTGCTTTGAAAGAACTTTTTCCTGATTTCATTTGATAGCAAAATTCTTCATGACTTTGGAATCAAAAGTTTTAAAACATTTATAAAGGTATTTTTCAAATTTGAACCAACCTGGCTGTTTTTTGTCTACATGTTATCTTAACTACGAATTGAATATTGAATTATTTGTCGTAACGAAATGCACAATTGAACAAATCTAACGTTTTTAGTGCAATGCTTATTGTTTTTCGCCTTCAATACCAGTTTCTTCGCAAAATAAATGTTTAGTTTTGGTTTTTCCTATTTACCGTTATTTTTGAATGTGAATGACACATTCTTGTTGACGGCCAATCCCAATCCTTTTTTTTCGAAAAAAAAACCCTATTCAGTGGTTCCAGTTGTTATCTATTTCTTTGATGACTTTGAAAACGATAGTTTTTGAAAAATTTTTATGATATATGTTTTTTTAAACTTCTCTATTTGTTCTTTTTAGGAATTGTGTCACCCAGTCTCATTGTTCAGCTGTCAAATATCTCGCTATTGGGTTTCGACGAGTAGGTCATTGGCTATATCTCAATTTTTACTGACTAGATTATGGCTTCGACGCCATTTTTTTGCAAAATTAAAGGAATTTTTGTTTTTTGTCTGAATTTGACGATTTTATTTGTAGACGTCCAACATATTCCGGCAGTTAACAGGTCTCAATGTCTTTATTTTACAATAGGAATGCAAAAAAAATCTATTCAAAATTTCAATTGACATCTAATGGATTTTATGAATTATATCTTTTGGAAAAGACAAACGGTTTTCTGTCAATTCGTCTTTTTTGTGCATTTTCTTTGCTTGTTTCCTCTCATCAAAGACTGGTCCCATGTTTCATCTAAAGAAAAACAAGCTAGTTTGTTCAATTTAAGTTTTTTTGAAACTCTGTTTCGACTTTGTAATTATTTAGTTTTTTCTTCAAAAAAATCGATATAATTGGCCCAATAGGGCGGCATTATTTACTTTAATATGTATTTTGAGCTAGAGACCATTTTTTTCATACTCAAGTTATTGTTGATCAATATGTGAGAATTTTTGAAAGTTTTCTATCTCTTCCTGTTTTGGTGAACATTTGAGCCAAAATCGTGGATATGCGGGGTCGGAACCTTATGTGCGAAAGCATATTTTTGAGCCCTCTTGTCTTTTATACTGACAGTGCCAATGATCAGAGCCAAATAAAACCAAAACAAAAAAAATTATATGTCGTGAAAAACCGAATTCAACGAAAGGGTCACATAATTAGAAAATACACTTGCCTGACAAAACATTTTAATTTTCGTGTTAAATGCATTTTTTTTCAACAAGGATCCTGATACTATATAGCAGAATTGAAAATTTTGGCTCGGGAATATAAGAAAATACTAGTTAAATTAGCAGACCGACTTAAATTTTTCTCAATGTCCAGAGTATTTCATACGACGAGAAAAATTATCGTAAAACTGATACGCTGAAATGCACTGAGCCACCTCTGAAGAAACATTGAGTTACAGATTTCTTTGCAGAGAACAAAATCAGGTCTGAACTAAGTAATGGTTACGTGACTCTGCTTGAAGTCACTGAAAACTTCTGGCGTTTATCGAGAACCGCGAAGCGGTTGGAGATATTGAGTCAAAATTTCAAAGTAAATTATGCAGAGTCACGCAACCATACTTAAAACACGAAACGCGCACGTTTGAATATGACGAGAGTCAACGAAAGTCAACTTCTGGATAAGTAGCAACTTCTGGCATTTCAAATTTGCACTGAAGACTTTCGGCATTTTAAAAAGTGCACGTGAGTGTTTTGTTAATTTTGAAACTTATATTTAGTTGATCTAAGAATTATATTTTTAAAAACTGTCTAAAAAATTACAGCAAACAATATCAAACGTAGCTCACCGCAACTGGTTTTTACAAATTTGCTCAATCACAAAATGGTTCACTTCGTTCCAAAAATGATCAATTTTATACCAAAATCTGTGATTGCTTTAGATTTTAATACATTTTATTTATCTCCCTAGAACAGAAACTTTCGTACAGACGGCACGTAAAACAAACGAAAATATTGAAAATTTTTCAAAAACGCCCGCGTATAAATGCGGTAAAATGAATTTTTCGGATGTAGGCTTTTCTGTATTATTTCTCTCTCTAGAGCATCGTCTCGTTAGGAAAAAAGAACAGCACTATAAACTCTAAATTCATTAGAAAACTCGAGCAACTTTCAACAAATATTAGCAAAATTTGTAGCCAGCATTGGAAAAATACCCGTTCGTTGCAACATCTCCTTTATCAGCCCATTTAAACTGAAATTTTAGCGCTTTATATTCATAAAAGGAGCATAGTAGTGAATGAGCAAAATAAAGAGTCTGCTTGGATAAGTTTTACGGTCATTGTGGCCCTTCTGGTGCTATACTGATCTTCACATGTCGACAACTACTTCGCGAAGTCAATTCTGCTGTGTTTTAGGAAGCATGTTTATGTTAATATCTTAATTTTTGTATTTTCAACAAAGCGGGTGGGCTTTTTCAATAATTGTGCCTGCCTGGATATTGTCGTGTTCATAATATATTTGGAACAATTACATGTTGCGTATATATGAATAGAACAGTTATTAACTACGCTGTTGAAAATTTTCTTCAACATTATGCAAATCAGTGATTACAATTTAAACGGGCCATTCGGTATCATTGTGCGGTCAAAACAATTCGCTAGACAGAACAGACCCTAGGACAGACCGTTGATCAAAACCCATTTAAACGTGTAAAAGCATCCAATAGAATTTATAATTTATTCGTTTCTTTTTCCTGAACGGAAACGAAACTGAGAAAACAATGGAAAAAACCGCCGATTCAGAGATAGAGTTAATAAAATTAGTTATATGAAGTAATGTGATCATCTAGAAATAGATATTGGCTAACAATGATAGGCTATTATTTTGAAAAAAAAACCAGTCAATGCAGCACACATTTGTACAATCGACAAGGAACCAGCTCTTAGTCTTTTTCCTTCTTGTGAATAAAAAAATGTTTTTTGATATTTTACCAAGCATGGAGAAACGACGAACTATACAACAGCTACGAGGCTAGTCAAGAACACCAAAAACAAGCATTAAAACAAGCAGAGCCAGCACAAGACATTCCAGGCGCTTGAATTGGCTTCCAACAACAAGACGAATCAATTGACCTTTAAGGAAAGACTCACAGCTTAAAAACTTAAGGAAAAACTCAAGTAAAAACAGCTGAAATCATCCATTCCCAAATCAAACTTTCTCATTTATTTATTGATGCCTTTTAAATTGATTGAACTCGATTGTACATACATTAATAATAATACAGGCTGGACTTCTTGGCCTTGAATTCTTGGCTAGACCAAACAGACAGAAATATGGGTATTGGCTAGACCGAACAGACTGAAATATGGGTATTGGCCAGACCCAACAGACCGAAATATGGGTATTCGCCAGACCGAAGAGACGAAATATGGGTACTGGCCAGACCGAAAAGGCCGAAATGTGGGTATTGGCCATACCGAACAGACCGAAATATGGGTACTGGCCAGAAAGAAAAGACCGAATTGTGGGTTTTGGCCATACCGAAAAGACCGAAATATGGGTATTAGCCAGACCGAACAGACAAAATATGGGTATAGGCCAGACCGAAGAGACGAAATATGGGTACTGGCCAGACCGAAAAGGCCGAAATGTGGGTATTGGCCATACCGAACAGACCGAAATATGGGTACTGGCCAGACCGAAAAGACCGAAATGTGGGTTTTGGCCATACCGAAAAGACCGAAATATGGGTATTAGCCAGACCGAACAGACGAAATATGGGTATAGGCCAGACCGAACAGACGAAATATGGATATTGCCCAGACCGAACAGACTGAAATATGGGTGTTGGCCGTACCGAACAGATCGAAATATGGGTATTAGTCATACCGAACAGACCAAAATATGGGTATTGGCCAGACCGAATAGACAAAATACGGGTATTGGTCAGACCGAATAGACAAATTATGGGTATTGGCCAGACCGAACAGACCGAAATATGGGTATTAGTCATACCGAACAGACCAAAATATGGGTTTTGGCCAGACCGAAAAGACAAAATATGGGTATTGGCCAGACCGAACAGACCGAAATATGGGTATTCGCCAGACCGAACAGACGAAATATGGGTACTGGCCAGACCAAAAAGACCGAAATGTGGGTATTGGCCATACCGAACAGACCGAAATGTGGGTATTGGCCTGACCAATCGGACCAAAATGTTGGTGAGAAATTGACCGAAGAATGCCATTGGCTAGACGGAACGCGCGACCCAAACTTTTTCCACATTAACGGTCGCACTGGACCCCCCTGTCCGCAACCCAAGTTGGTCTGTTCATAACTCTCTTGGGTCGCCGACCTCTAAAGTGAGTGTTATGTTAATTTTGAAACTTATATTTAGTTGATCTAGGAATTATATTTTTAAAAACTGTCTAAAAAATTACAGAAAACAATATCAAACGTAGCTCACCACAACTGGTTTTTACAAATTTGCTCAATCACAAAATGGTTCACTTCGTTCCAAAAATGATCAATTTTATACCAAAATCTGTGATTGCTTTAGATTTTAATACATTTTAATTATCTCCCTAGAACAGAAACTTTCGTACAGACGGCACGTAAAACAAACGAAAATATTGAAAATTTTTCAAAAACGCCCGCGTATAAATACGGTAAAATGACTTTTTCGGATGTAGGTTTTTCTGTATTATTTCTCTCTCTAGAGCATCGTCTCGTTAGGAAAAAAGAACAGCACTATAAACTCTAAATTCATTAGAAAACTCGAGCAACTTTCAACAAATATTAGCAAAATTTGTAGCCAGCATTGGAAAAATACCCGTTCGTTGCAACATCTCCTTTATCAGCCCATTTAAACTGAAAATTTAGCGCTTTATATTCATAGAAGGAGCATAGTAGTGAATGAGCAAAATAAAGAGTCTGCTTGGATAAGTTTTACGGTCATTGTGGCCCTTTTGGTGCTATACTGAACTTCACATGTCGACAACTACTTCGCGAAGTCAATTCTGCTGTGTTTTAGGAAGCATGTTTATGTTAATATCTTAATTTTTGTATTTTCAACAAAGCGGGTGGGCTTTTTCAATAATTGTGCCTGCCTGGATATTGTCGTGTTCATAATATATTTGGAACAATTACATGTTGCTTATATATGTACAGAACAGTTATTAACTACGCTGTTGAAAATTTTCTTCAACATTATGCAAATCAGTGATTACAATTTAAACGGGCCATTCGGTATCATTGTGCGGTCAAAACAATTCGCTAGACAGAACAGACCCTAGGACAGACCGTTGATCAAAACCCATTTAAACGTGTAAAAGCATCCAATAGAATTTATAATTTATTCGTTTCTTTTTCCTGAACGGAAACGAAACTTAGAAAACAATGGAAAAAACCGCCGATTCAGAGATAGAGTTAATAAAATTAGTTATATGAAGTAGTGTGATCATCTAGAAATAGATATTGGCTAACAATGATAGGCTATTATTTTGAAAAAAAAACCAGTCAATGCAGCACACATTTGTACAATCGACAAGGAACCAGCTCTTAGTCTTTTTCCTTCTTGTGAATAAAAAAATGTTTTTTGATATTTTACCGAGCATGGAGAAACGACGAACTATACAATATCTACGAGGCTAGTCAAGAACACCAAAAACAAGAATTAAAACAAGCAGAGCCAGCACAAGCCATTCCAGGCGCTTGAATTGGCTTCCAACAACAAGACGAATCAATTGACCTTTAAGGAAAGACTCACAGCTTAAAAACTTAAGGAAAAACTCAAGTAAAAACAGCTTAAATCATCCATTCCCAAATCAAACTTTCTCATTTATTTATTGATGCCTTTTAAATTGATTGAACTCGATTGTACATACATTAATAATAATACAGGCTGGACTTCTTGGCCTTGAATTCTTGGCTAGACCAAACAGACAGAAATATGGGTATTGGCTAGACCGAACAGACTGAAATATGGGTATTGGCCAGACCCAACAGACCGAAATATGGGTATTCGCCAGACCGAATAGACGAAATATGGGTACTGGCCAGACCGAAAAGGCCGAAATGTGGGTATTGGCCATACCGAACAGACCGAAATATGGGCACTGGCCAGACCGAAAAGACCGAAATGTGGGTTTTGGCCATACCGAAAAGACCGAAATATGGGTATTAGCCAGACCGAACAGACGAAATATGGGTATAGGCCAGACCGAACAGACGAAATGTGGATATTGCCCAGACCGAACAGACTGAAATATGGGTATTGGCCGTACCGAACAGATCGAAATATGGGTATTAGTCATACCGAACAGACCAAAATATGGGTATTGGCCAGACCGAATAGACAATATACGGGTATTGGTCAGACCGAATAGACAAATTATGGGTATTGGCCAGACCGAACAGACCGAAATATGGGTTTTAGTCATACCGAACAGACCAAAATATGGGTATTGGCCAGACCGAATAGACAAAATATGGGTATTGGCCAGACCGAACAGACCGAAATATGGGTATTCGCCAGACCGAACAGACGAAATATGGGTACTGGCCAGACCGAAAAGACCGAAATGTGGGTATTGGCCATACCGAACAGACCGAAATGTGGGTATTGGCCTGACCAATCGGACCAAAATGTTGGTGAGAAATTGACCGAAGAATGCCATTGGCTAGACGGAACGCGCGACCCAAACTTTTTCCACATTAACGGTCGCACTGGACCCCCCTGTCCGCAACCCAAGTTGGTCTGTTCATAACTCTCTTGGGTCGCCGACCTCATTCTGGGAAATATTAAAAAAAGATTGATATTCAAAGTGTGCCAAAGACTGGACAATTGTAGTAGAAGTTTACTGGCAAATCCGAAATGCTCAGCTCATTAATCATAAATTGAATTTATTCTCAATGACATCATATTCTATAACATACCCCATGTGCCCTAAACAACTTGAGCACATTCAATTTTTTGGTACTTTGTTATCCACCGGCACCCACTCCCGATTCGAATAGGGTTTTATAGTGAGATTAACCAATGTATTTTCTTGGCATGCGCACGTCACTGGCAACCAAATCGAACTTTTTAGTAATATTTTTAACTTTAATTGGGAAAATGTCAATCAGGCAAGTGGAATGGGCGTGGGATTTCACCCAATTATTTTCAACACCTGAATCACAACAGCCAAACACACAAGCACTGATAAACAAATAAACCCGATTGACACATTTTAACTAATTTCATCCCGATTGATAGCCCCCCGACTAGATCCCCGGGAGGCGCGACTTAGGCAGGAATTGTGGGAGAGAAGAGGTCTTCTTTGATCCACAGGAGTTTAAATTGGGATAAGATAAACAAGAAAACAAATCCCGTCACTAATTCCCACTTTTCTGCATCATTTCACAAAATCTCCCATTCTTAAATTCACGCACCTGTAGACACACTGTGTCCATACACAGCAACATCCGTGAACAACTTTGAAAAGGTGTGTTTTTTATTGGGCGAGTTACGATTTATTTTGTCTTTTTATTGTAATTGTTGTGTATGTATTTGAGCGATTTATATATCTTTGCCCTGCTAATTTCACCCCCTTTTGGGCAATTAATGCTGCCTGATTACACCCATACTTGAGTTTGGATAGGTGATATTACAACTCATAATAGCCCAAAGGAACAATGCTCTTATCATTCTTACAACCACTTAGGGGGGAGACTTACTGGGAGCTTACCTGTTCCTCATAATGTCAAGCCAGTGTCCGCTTAGTCGAATCGTCACATTAGCCGATTCCCCCGTGTTGAAAAGTCCGCACATTTTCACCGCATAATTATATGACAAATGCGATGAAATTTCGATTAAAATGCCGAACGAGCTGAATATTGTGTTTGATTAGCTGAATATCAGTTGAACATCTCTTGCATAAATTTCGGAAAAATCTTTGCTCCGTGTCATTTCAATTGAAATACGTCATTGGACATATGTTTACTATTCATAAAACATAACAACAATGATCAATAGTTCGTCATTTGGACTTAAAAGGACATTTTATACAATTTGGAACTTTATAGAACTCTGGAACAAGTAAACAGTAGCCTCGTAGATTATATTTAGCAAGCTGCCCACTAAGAGGGGGGGGGGGGGGGGGGGAGGGGGGGGGGTACATACTAAAATTTGTAAAAGGCGTGTTTCAACCAAAATCACTTTGAAATTCTAGCTTACATCTCGAACCGGTACGCTGTTCCCGATTAAAGCCAGATTTCTCAGTCTTTCAATTCTTGACAATTAAATAAGAATTTGGTATTTTTCCAAGTCTAAAAATTTAATTTATACCTCCTTGTGGCTTTTGGTCCATAAATTCCTGAAAACTGGTTTATCCGTTGGCTCTGCTTTGGAAACTCCCGCTTTGAAATTCAAGCTGATGGAATTTCAGAATGCTCCCTAGTATTTTAACATGGATAATAAATGAGTTGAGAACTGAACAAAAAATTATATTTAATTAATTTTATAATAATTATATAATTATTAGAAAGTTATAGATGATCAGAGCTAGCTTGAGCACGCACCTTGACAAAATATATTCTAAGATCACATCTCTTTTTAAGAAATACTTTTTTTTCGAATTAACGATCTATCTGTTAAATGATGCTCATATCTCAGTACAATCAAAATTGGGCATAGCTATTATGTAATTTGGAGCACCCCAACTAGTCTTGTAAAATTGTCACCTGGCCACTGCGATGATTGCAATTTCATTGTTGTGTCTACCTGGATGTGACAAGTTGTTTACAAATAAGACAATCAGACGCTCCACCATGTTCACGTGCAATTAAATCTCTTCAACAATGAGACGTGAAAAGGATCCCTGCGTGACTACTTCTCTCCACAACGTCAAAGTCACGTTCACACAGCGAGATTCCAGTTCATTCACGAGTACACTAACCTGTTTAGAAGTATTCTAACCTTTTCCTTTTGCCAAGTAAATAATGATGATCGTTGATTTCTTACGACTCGAGGAGTATTGGAGAAGTGTCCTCAAAAGTCAATTTTATTGGAGTGATTTTTGAAGCAGGAAATGAAACAAGTGAAAAATTTTAGAGTGGTTTGAGTGCTGAACAAAATCGGAGAGTGGAGTGAAAAGAGATTTTTTTTATCATAATGCTGTTTTCTAGAAGGCGAGAATTTCAGGTGTGAAAAAAAATTTCTCTGCGCAAGTGAAACTTTTTGATCACGAGCGGATTTTTCAAGCATTTTTTTTTCGTTTTAACTGTTTCTTTTATGTCATGGGTTTGAATGGACTATACTAATGGTTTTAGGATTGTTTTGATAAATTTTTTGGTAAGTTTTTTGTAATTAATATGAGTTTTTAGCTTATTTTGAGGATTTTCAGCTGTTTTGCTGATTTTTAGACCATTTTTGCACATTTTCGATCTTTGTTTTGTTTTATTAAGTTCTCTGAGAACTGGGACAACGCCTATTTCTTAAAAACGTTTAAGTTAGTAATTGGTCACAGTTGGCAGGCAAAAACAAAGTTTTTGTTGCGAAATTTGACAAAAGTAGGGTAACTTGTAATTATTTTTGTTAATTTATTGCAGCTTTTCTAGTTTTTTCAGAGTTAGACAGAGCCTATTATGGCTTTCAGGGTTAGACAGAGGGTTGTGAGCCTATTATGGTTTTTCTATTGTTGCTTCAGTATTTTAGTGATCTCGTATTTTTTAAAGAAATAATTTTTCATATGCATTTTTATTATATAAGGATATAACTGAATTTCTCCATTCTTTATTAGTTCGGTTGGTTTCCGGGGGCTAAACATTTCATTAGTTGGCTTTTAATTGCTTTTTCCATTTTTCTGGAGTACTTTCCATAGCTGACCGTTCGCTGAAATTTTTTTGGAAGAGACGACTCTTCGAAACGTTTCTTTCTTTCGAATCTTTTTTTTCATATGTTAGCGGGAAAAAAACGCAGAAAATCAGGGAAGGAAAAAAGCTTGGAAACTTGTTTCGGTTACCAAATTCAAAGAGCGGAGAAAAGAGAGAGTAGTCATAATGTTCGATTCTTCTTTTGAATTGGTACGAGAAATGTAATTGTAAAAATAAATTTTGCTCAGGCGAATGAAAATTTCTGCTATCATGCCGCTTTTAAATCTGTTTTCTGTTTTAAAAATTTTGTGGCGACGAAGAGGTTGTTCTGGACTCTAATAACTATATTCAGGTTGATTTCAAACAATTGGGAAGCGCGTTAGTAGATAATGTGTGTTTATCGCTAATTTGAATGTTTTTGTTGTTTCTGAAAAAATTTTTTTGCGATTTTTGGCCCATTGTAATGCTTTATCGAATTTATCAGTAACTGAAATAGAATGGTTTTTTCCACTGTCTACTGTAAACTGATTTAAGTTTGTTGGTAGAAAGCTGCCTCCTCAATGGAGTTTAACGATTTCATTTTGATACAACTCTTGCTTTTTATTAATTGTCTTCATTTTGTGTTCAAAAATAGATTTATGCTATTTAATTTGGCTTAGCCAAATTTGTTTTAGACTGATTAAGCGTGGCTCACGTGAAACAACAATATGTACTTATACTATCTGAGAACAACAGTTGAAATTTTCAATTTTTTTTTTGGATGATTACTAATTTTTGTTATCTGAATTAGGATTGTTATTTTCTCAAACCTAAGGCGTTTTACGCAGATAAAATTGAATTTAAAGGCTAGTTTTTTTTTCGGCGAAAGCTTATTTGAGTCGTTTCGTAATCGCTTCCAGCTATGTTTCAATTTTCTTGGCGTAAAAATTTCATCAGAAAACGAAACGTGTGGAAAAAAATTGAATTGGTTTGGGCACCGAGCAAAGTTAAAGAGTGTAACGAAGAGAGGGTAGTTTTTGTTCATGCAACTGGTTTCGAGAGTGAAAAATTGAGGTGTGAAAAAAAATTCTGCGTGCTTTTTAAAAGAATTTCTTATTTCAAATTTTTAGCTTAAGAGGTTTGATTAGGATGTTGTGGTAAAGTTTGCTTCAATAGTGGTTCAAAAGTTCAAAGGTAGTTAATACTTTTCTTTTTCTCTGTTTCTTTTTTGGAGATATCATTTAGCAGTTTTTTGTAGCTTTTTAGGCAAATTTGTTGCTTATTGTTTTGTTTCCGTGAGTGTTTGATGCTACCGTAAGTGGGACTTAAGAAGACGCCTTATACTTACAGATTATTTAGACGCCAGATGAATACAGTTTGTAAAAAAAGTTGGTATTTCTTTTTGAGTGAATTTTGACAAAATGTTGAGAAATCTTTTTCTCTGCTTAATTCTTTGTAGTTTTCTGTTTATCTATAATCTTAGACAAATTTCTTGCCCTTTAATGACTTGCCTGTTGTGCCAAAATTTTTGAAACTCTGATTTTCCTAAAGGATTTTTTTGGCTTAAAGTGGCCTTGTAAAATAAAACTGGCCACGTTGTCTCTAGGTTTTTAGTTCAAAAAGTTTTTAAGAGTTTATTTTTGTTGAATTGTCTATGGGACCCGTTGACAGCCACCAAAAATTAAAAGTTTTGAACAATTGTCGAAATTAACATAAATTATTTCACCTTAAATTCGTTCAGTTCAGGTCTTTTCGAGGCATGAGATTAATCATACTAAAAATTACAATATATGTATTACTTTATTGTTTGTAGCTCTCATTTTCCTGAGATTTTTTAAAATTAGAAGTGATTTTAGTTAGTTTCTAGGGAAATGTTCGCAAAAAGTATCTGAACAGGCAAGATTAATTGATTGACAAAACGCTGAATTTTAGAAAAGCCAATTTAACATCAATTTTTTCTACTCTTGACTAAGTTGAGAAAGAAATATAATTTAAATTAAGAAACCGATTACATCGAACTTTAGTTGTGGGGTTCCTGTTTTTAATCCTAAAACAATGTGCACATGCTGAGCTGACATCCACAAAAAGTAATTGAAATGGAAAAATTGATCAGCTTTTGGTTACTAAACTAACATTATCCAGCATTATTATCATCCGGTTTGAAATTCATACAGAACAGAACTTATCATCAAATTCTCTCTAAATGATACTCAGCCTAATATACATTGAACATTTGATAAACTTCTTCAAATAGAACGAACACTATACTGAACGAATTTATATTTAATTTCCCATTATTTCATATAATTTGGTAAAAAAACTGCGGGAAGAAACTTATGAAACCAACATTGGCTTCTTAACAATAGAAGTTCGTCCGGTCACCGTTTTAAGAATTTTTGAAGCTCAAGAACCAATACCATTGTCAACCAACGGTATAGAATCTAGCCGCGAAATGTAAATTTTTAATGTTCAGAAAAATTCGGAATCATTGATTTGCAACTGCTCTCAGTCCCAATTCAATGTTTAATTTGTTTGTGAAAAAGAAAATTTCAAATAGCCTTAAAATTTCACTTCATTGAAAAAAAATGTCACATCATTTGAAAAATCATTTCAAACAAACACTAAGTGTCATTGAATTTTTTTGTCCGAAGTTTAGGTTTCATTTTAAAAAACAAAAGAGAATGGAGCATTTGCTGAAAATCCTTTATTTCAAGCGCCCTTCCCGACCATGTTAGCTTATGACTACGCTGGCTCTTGAATATTTCGTTCTTTCTTCCCGCTCGTTTTCTTTTGAGCATTTTTGCCCGGTTCAAAAACAGCTATGATAATAATATGCACTTAATGTGTAGGAAGTTTGAAAGAACATTATTTCTATTTCTTTATTTCACAAAAAAGCAATCAGGAGCAAACGAAATTTAATTTTTTGGCAAAAATTGAGTTTATAAATGAGTAAATTTTTTTTACCAATTATAGAATTTTGATTTAGTCTGGGTGATTCTATTTTTAATTTAGTGTCTTGAATTAAAAAGTGCGCCTGCTATAAATTTTAATGGATAATGAGCATATTCATTTCCAGAACAGAAATTAGTTTTTTGCCTGTCAATCAGCCATTTTTAAACAGCTTTGACACATTACTTTGCTTTAATTGTTTAATATGTTTCGGCTTCTTATTCTGTAAAATTCTGGAACAACTTTAACTAAAATCAATTCGATGCGTCAAAATACAAATTTTTGGATGCCTATGTTTATTCTGACCGCACTTGTGGGGGAAGGAACTATAAACTCAAATGGGTTTTTTTTGTTCAGTCAATTTTTGCCGATCGATATGTTCATCATAGAAATGTGAGTGGTATCATTAAAAAGCCCGTCCATTGTAGAGTTCGAAACTAAAAAGATTTTTGGGAATTTCGTATTTTTCGAGAAGTTATCGAGGATTAAAATTTAGTGTTAACACGTGATATTTGGTATGATTTCGTTCACTTTTAGTGTAATTTTTCTTCAAATTATGTTCAAACCTTTAAAAATTTTTCATTCAAAATTAACTTTCACGCCACAAAAAGTATCAATTCCGTAATCCTAATACACGAAAGCTGATAAAAAGACTAGTTCTGGTCTCATAGGAAGTTTACTACAAAGAAATCGAATCCTATTTGAGAGCTGTTTTTTTTAGAAAACTTCATATTTTTTAGGTCACCAATAGTTTTCATATCTATGTTGGGTTAATGATAAACTTGATTAAAAGTAATATGGTGCCTAATGAGCAAAAAACACGTTTTCAAGGGATCGGACATGTTTTTTATGGCTTCGACTCTGAGCTTTTGTAATTTTCAATGAAATTTTGATTTTCTTTTTGAGGTTTTACTGAATTTTTGGAGCCCTGTGTTCTTGAATTGTTGACTAAAAGTACAGGGGGTTGCGTAGTGAGCATTAGTGAAGCTATAGAGTGCTTCGATTGGACAGCGAATGGCTGTTAAGACTTTATATATAATTTTTCGAACTTTTTTAAACATTAACCGATCATAAACTTATTTCTGTAAACTGTAAGTCAGCCTCAGCATCCTTTCTACTACCAGCAAAATAAATCTGTTTATCGGTTTTATCTTCTAACTATTGGTTTTATGACTTCGATGCCACGAGATTTCAAAAACAATTTTAAAATTTTTTCCACACTTTCTTCTCGCACTTTCTAATGATTTTTTGGTTTTTTCCTGTATTTGTTGTTGTTTTCATAGTCATAATACTTATTGTGATATCTTATTGGTTAAGCACACATGACAAACATCTTTGTCATTCTATTGAGTCATGACTGAGCGTATTTAATGACTTCTGTTGAAAGCTTTGTCGGTTAAGACTTTAAAAATAATTTTTCAAAAAGAAATTTTTGAAAAATAAACAATTTTAAACTTATTTTCATGATTTGTAAGAAATTCTGGATAATGACCAAAATTTTTTCTTTCCTTTCTTCTATTACAATTTAAATTATTTTGGTTGGCGTGTTTTTTCTAACTCCTGTTTTTACGTCTTCTATGCCACAAGATTTCAAAAAAAAATTAAATTTTTGGTTAATTTTGAGTTTTTGGTTCCTGTTGAAATCTTATCACCTTATCCTAATATTGATAGGTCCCATTGGTTTTGAGAAGGCGTCAAGTGGAGCAAAGATAAAAATTTCAGATGAAAAGATATGGTTTAAATGGCTGCGACTCTTTCTTCTCGCACTTTTCTAATGAATTACTGGTTTCTGTATTTGTTTTTGTTCTCATATTAATAAGACCTATTGCGATATATTATTGATTACCCATGCATGACAAACATCTTTTTCTTTTTATTAAGTCATTACTGAGCGTATTTATTGACTTCTGTTGAAAGCTATTGAATTTGATGGCTGTTAAGTCTTCAAAAATAATTTTTCGAAAAAATTTTTTTGAACATTAACCAATCGTAATTTATCTTCGTGAGCTGTACGAACGTCTCAGTAATTACCAGAACTCTTTTTTTCCTACTTCAACAAAAATAATCTAAGTTGCCCGCTTTATCTTCTAACTAATGGTTTGATAAAATCGATGCACGAGTTTTCATAATTTTTTTTTAGACATTTGGAAAATTTTTGGATTTGTTTTTGGTTCTACTGAAACCTCATCACATTATCCAATTAGTGTTAGTTCGAATTCGTTTAGAAGAGACCTTCTATGCATCATCGATGAAGTTTTCAAAGAAAAGCTTATGGTTTGAAAGGCGTCGACACTTTCTTCTCGCACTTTTCTACTGATTTTTTGGTTTTTGCCTGTATTTGTTCTTATTTTCTTAGTTAATGACTTATTGTAATGTCTTAGCATATCGATGACTTGTCAATGACAAACATCATTGTCGTCCTAAGGAGGCATAACTCTTATGCTACCATCGAGCGCTTTTATTGCCTTTCGCTGAAAGCAATTGAATTTAATGGCGTTGATATTAACGGTTTTCTCATGAATTTCGTGGTTTTAATGTATTTATTCATTTTTATGGATATTTTGAAATTATATTGAAAAAAAATCTCATGCTTTAAGAAATTAATGAATGATAGAAAATTCTTTACCGAAAAGTTATTTTTTAAAGGTTTCGACACTTTTCTAGCTCAATATTTTTTTAACTAACGGTTTTTGCCTGTTTTTTTAATCTTTAAGTAGGCGTAAAATTCTAACCGGTCTCAAAAACTTATAATTGAGTATTCAAGGATTAATAATACCCGAGGCAGTCATTTTATAGTGATTAGTCTCAGTAATTTTATTGTGAAAAGTCTCAAAGTATATGATATTGTACAATTTCAATACTTTTTTCAACTTTTCAGTTTTTGTTGTTTTTTTTGTCAACTTGTAGCTTTATCTCATCATTGAGATTTCTTGTATTCGAAAAATTTAATTTTCCAGTGATATCATGTCGTAACTGATGTTTTGTTTGTGGACAATATGCGTTTAAATAAAACTTTAGTGGTGTACTTGTGTTTCTTTTTCTCTTCTTTTTTCTTCCTTTGTAATAACAGATCCCAATGATTATCAAATGTGACACAAGTGCACTTATTTAATTTTTCAGAATCATTTTACTTGCGTTACTATGAATGAAAAAAATGGAAGTAAAAATACATAGTATTCAGATAATAGCTAATGATTTTAATGGCCTCAATAACTTGTGTTTTCACAAATTGTTTAATTTTTGAGTTTTTCTGCTTCTGTAGTCCGTTCCTATGGCTTAATCTAACTAACGACAGGTCCTATTGGTTTCATAATGAATGTTTAGTAAATGTATTCGGAATTATTTCGTTAAAAGCTTTTGATTATAACGAATTTATAAATTATTTGGTTTAAAAAAAGTTGATTGATTTTTCAATTTCGCCTTATTATTGCCTTTTGTCGACTTTGATACCTAGTCTCTTTAAAGAAAATTGTCATCTACTGTTTAGTATGGACAAAGTTTATTTGTGCAGTTAAGGTTTTATACGATTGCATTTTAGCGTTGTTACTAGGTGCGTTCAAATTTATATACTTAGTTTTTGCCGTGAAATTTTTGTTTTTGCTTCTTTTGTTGTTTGTCTTTTTTCTCGTAGTTTTTTCAATGACAGATCTCGTCAGCGCTGTAATGAGGCATGGCATTATGTAATTCAATAAGTAGTTAAATTTTTAAGCGTTTTTTTATACTCTATTCTTAACATCTATTTTTATTATCTCTTCATTTGGTTGACAATTAACTCAAAAGTGTGGATGAGCTCGGGTCGGAACATCATTAACGAGCATCCTGTTGTGTTATATTATAGAGTACAGCTGAGCTGTCGTATGTGATAAATTTTCAAATGAAGGAACTATCTTGTTACGTTGCAATTAGGGTTAAAACTTTGTGAAAAGTTTCGTTGCTTCTCGTAATATAAAATTAGCTCTTTCAGCTATCAATGATTTTTTTCTGATCATTCCAAATTTTGCTAATTACCAGATTTAAATTCAACGCCTACTTTTCCTCATGTTCAATCAGATATTATTAGTAAACTGCGGAGCACAGAAATTAATGGCTATTTGTGACAAAATCAATTTTGGTGTTTTGGCGCCACAACAATAAGCCAACAAACTTCTGAAGCGCCGAAAATGATTGATTTTTGGCAAATTATTTAAACAAGCAAAGAGAAAGGAGGTAACGCCAAAACAATTATTAAATTTATCAGAGAAACCTGTAAAAATTTCTAGAAAATCAAACAAGTTTTGTTGAAAAAAGAGAAATTAACGTCTTTCACAACTTTGTCAAATTGTATTAAAAAACCTATCACATCTGAGCTCGAGGAATTTTTAAAACGACGGATAAACTCCCGCCCAAAAATACAACTTTTGGTACAAACCATTTATTTTTTACGGGCAAAAATGAAAAAAATGGTCTTTATGATCAAATATCCGAAGCCCATCATATATCATTGATCAAAAACTTTTACAATTGAAACCAACTATATAACTGTGAAGGAGAAATCCCATTAGTTTAACTTTCCAAAAACTCCACATAATTTCAGATTTGCATCAAAAATTTTTATAGAAGAAAACTTTTCATGCAAAATTGTCATTTTGGGGAACTTCCAAAAATTTTCACAAAAAGTAAAACTTTTGACTGACCTTTTGATTGAACTGAGAAGGGTCAAAAACTGCATCTTTACAGCAACTGTTGCACAAAAATTCCTCGAGTTGAGATATATGTAAAATAGATATCACAGCAGCGCATACCTGACTTCTATACAGCAAACCAACCCAGAACATTCAACTATAATTTTGGTGATAACGAGATAATAACAATTGTCAACATGAAGCGAGTGCTAATAATAAGCATGAGGGACAATTCGACTTACGTGACAAGAGTGAGAAGTATGCTAAGTGCACACCACGTGCAGATATCTCTGGCCAATGACGAGGAGCCAGCTTCTCTCAGCACCCGGATGGACATGATTCTGAACAGTGACGTCGTCATCATTCTAGCCACACTTAAACTGCAAAGGAGCATGGTTAGTTTGAAAATGATGAAAGTTTGAAAACAAGCAAATTTGAAAATAACGACAGACTTGAGTGCCAGAAGTTATAATTCCTGAATGCTTGGCTATAGAAGTTGACTGCCTTGAGCTTTCGACACTGTCAAACTTAGCAAGTTACGTGTTTTAAGTGCAGCTTACGTGACTTTGAGACAGTGTGACATTAATCGAGAACCAAGCACGGGTTTGAGATTTATGCAAAGATTGTCAAGTGACGTTAGCAGAGACCTTGCTTGAAACAAGAACTTGCGATTTTGAAATGTGACACTGTTTGGAAAACCTGGCTGTTTTCCAGAATTTAAACTTTTGTAGGACTTCCATGCTACATACGATGAGATCATTGTCTGAACATTATTAACCTATGATCAGATCTCCCTAGACCAATTTAATTTTTGATCAAAGTTTTATAGGACCATTATGCAAACTTTCGTACTTTTTTCTGCAAGCTAGATCCTGTAATTGAATACGACGCAGATTTTGCGGATTGAGTTGTGAATGACGATCTCTTAAAGATTTATTTATAAACCTCCTGATACCCTAAACTGGTGTCTTCAAAATTTGACATTGTTTCTAGTACAATTTTTGGATATTTGAAACACGATTGACTGACTATATCATTTACTATAACCGTGTTCACACTGCAGCTCGGTTATATTTATTAGATTTATTGGGAATTTTAATTACCGAAAGGAACTCCAGCGGAGAATTCACTTTGGGACATGACTTCAAAAACTGGATTCAGTCACTCACAGACTGTTCATAGTCCTCTGGACATTTTTCAAAGTTTGACAAGGGCCGCAAAACGAAGTTGAGCAAAGCACTTTTTAACGACATGAAGGCGACATTCCTCGTCCACGTGGTTCTCATTTCCCCTCCTTTTTGACCAGATCAATTGAGTCACATAGAGGTGGCGTGGTACGACCCAAATTAAAGGGGTTTGGAAATGATTCAGTCGCACCATCGTCTGGATAAGATTCTGATCAGAGGGCAAAGTTGCACTACGGTCTGATCAAAGATCGCAGGGAAGTCTTGACAATTGTCGCACTATAGTAAATTCAATGACATTGCGGTCCATCTACTTGGCACTGTGTGAAACAAAAAATCAGCTTCAAAAGTTCCATAACTTATCTCGCTGTCATGTCAAATGAGAAAAACGACAACATTTTACAAACATTCACTCAGAAAAAAGAAAAAGAAAACATGAAAAAATGAGAAACAGAAATAATTAAAAAACGTAAGATTTAGGGTCAAAGAAGCCTGTTGGCGGTTACAATCCAAATTAGCAGAAAGGCATATATTAATTGAATTTTTATACACAAATTTTTTTTTCCAAAGCAACAGAATACTTTCAATAATTTAAAACCCAAATCCGACAACTTAAGTTTTTTAAAAACAAAACTTCAAGAAAATTTTATGACCGCAAAAAAGGCTGAGTTTATAGTAAAACACAAGCAAGCAAACTGTCTTTTTGGAAATTTTGCGCAAGAATAACGCGTCAAACATAGTCAGCTGAACAAATATTAAAAAGAATTAAATTTTTGAGCATTTTTCCCGCTGTTTCTTTTTAAATTGCAATGTGTTAAATTTTTGTGTAGTTTGAAGGTAACTTGGAGAAAGACGATTAAGAAAATTAAATAGTTTCTCTTTTGTTGAGTGAAATTATTGATAGTTTATGCGTTTTCGAAGAGGCTGTTGCCAATTGAAAGTTTTTATTCCACATTAATTGTTTTTTCTCTTCCGAAAGCAAAAACTTAATAAAATTTTGATTAAAAAACATTCAGAGAATTTAAAATGAGTGGAAGATTGTATAAAAAATGAATTGTGGCGCAGTGTTTTCCCGTTGTCTATAGACATGAATAAGTCCAGTCGAAAATGTTCGCAAACCATAGTTGGGTGTAAAACCGTTTCAAACATACACAAATATTAATTCAATTGTTTTAAGTCAAATTTTAATTGCTATCATTGCACCAGAAAAATGTGTCAAAACAATTGCTGCCTATTTATGGAAATGAGGAACTCAAATTTATTTCTCATAATTGATTACTGTATAACTTTTTTTTGAAAAAATTGTAACGGATTCACGTGCAGATTCAGATCCTTCTCTGCATGTAAACATTCATATTCTCAGTTGATCTTTCAGCTAGCCAAAAATATTTTTGGTTTAATGCTCGAAAATTTGCTGAGCTAGGTTTTTTCATTTGAAACATCATGATACCTGAATAAAGTTATACAACAAATTTGAAGGTCTTTACCATTAACTGAAAAATTTTGAAAAGCGTCATTTTTACGTGAATTCACGAATTCAGCGCACTGATAAACATCTAGTATAACGTCTATAACCCCACTTTCTGTTCAATTAATATAGCGTCGGAAATTTCTTGTGCTCTTAGCTGTGCAACTTCGTCAATTGCATTATCCGTATAGATCCAAAACATCTTTGGCCACGATCAAATCAATGATTCTGTTTTAAGTAGTCAATATGGTAAAAGGAAAAAAATTGTGTGTATTTCGGCTTCTTCAACATTTTAACCCTTCAAGCCAACTTTTTTTGAACAAAAGACAAATTTTATGCCATTTTGTAGAACAGGAGTTAATAAAGTATATTTTTAAAAAAAAATATAGCTTATGTTGGAAAATTTATTTGACAATATTTGTTGATTCTTTGTAAACAACTACGGTTTGTCTTCTGAAAAAATCTTCAAATAATATCAATACTTTAATAAACAAATTTTGAGGAAATTTAATTTCATAAACCAATCTCAAAAACAGGTCTAGCTCATTGAAATTAAGACATTGAATTTTTTGTTAAAAGGGCGAGAGCAAAGTTTTCCCTGCGCGCAAAATGCATTCCACAATTTTCTTCTGTTTTGATAGGCCTCTTTGAGTGCTGGGATTCTCATTTAGCAGGCATTTTCTCGCACTGAAATGTTTCGATAAGTTTACATGACACAAAATCCCAAATTTAGATTTTAAAAAGTCTGGTAACATTGTCTCACTTCAATTTCGCCTGGAAAACTGTAATGTGCCTAAAAATAACTAACAAGATCAAATTTCTGAGGTTGAACATATAAAAAAGGTGACCCGTAAATACCTGAAAAATCAACTAAATATTTCACCAAAGATTGTATCTCATTCTGTTTGTTCTTGTCTGATCAAAGTGGGGAGAATAACAGCTTTTCTGCACAGGCGATTGCGACATTGCAAATGAGGAAAATGAGGTAGAGCTGGCAATTGACTCGAGAAGACAGTTGTGGTAGTTAAGCTATCGGAAACCGGGTCTGAATTAGAACTGAATTACCCGGCATTACAAAGTTATGTACCATCTTTTTTTAGATTTCAATGTTCAATTTTTAACAATTTTACGTTTGGTTGTAGCGCATGATGGAGATGGCTGTGGCTGCGTATGAGAAGTACAAGATAATGGTGATCTACCCTGTGGAGAGGGGATACAGACCATTCGGGGTGCTAGGGGGCATTGCACAGACCAACGATGATTGCAGTGAGAAACACCTGGACAGCATCACACCTGACGAACTCGTACAGGTTGGAAAGTCAGCAAAATAATTTCTTTGAAAAACTGATCAACTTTTTATTATGGAGATTGAAAATTATTTATGCAAAAAATGGTGTAAAGAGTTCGTTACATTGCTCTTTATGATTATTCACGCGTTGATACAAAACTCTTAGTAGTCTTAGAAGGCCAGACATAGTTACTAATATGATACACGGTCATAAATAATGTATATGATTTCTTGGTTGTTCACATGCAGCAAGATCATATGTTTCCCTAGTAATCATACAAATATCATACAAAAAATTTTTGCGAGCTTTAAAAATGCAAAACATTTCTTTAGTAATCATACAAGAAAACATTGCTTGATTTGTAGGACATCAAATATGACCCATGTGTAAACACTAAGATATGGTGACCCAGGTGCAGGTCAATATTTTGTACGAGCCCACGTCTGCTATGGATAAATTATTCGCAGAAATATTTATTCTGGTTTTGGAAGTAGAAATGCAATAACGTAATAGAATCGTCCCATTTCCTGTCTTTCTCAAAACAGGGTAAATTTTATCGCGATTGACTTGCTTCTTTTGCGTATGATTGATGTCTGACATTTTCAGAATATATGCAATTCTGTCGGTTCTCCAATAAAAGAGCACTTAGAGATGCTCTTTTTCTCATAAAGCACCACTCATTCTCACCGCGGGATATTAGATCTCTTCGTCATATTTATTCCTTTTTTCTAAGTAGCTCTAGTATCCATCCCCCCCAAGCCTATAATGTTTACGAACCCAGTCGTATGTTATATTTAATTACAAAATACTCTGTGGGCACAATTTGCAAAACTGGCGGAGCGAATATTTCACGAGTTCTATTTCAGGCTGTAAGCACGCACGTGAAATCTTTGATCAGGGTTGACCTGGGTCCTCTAGACACAGTGACAGCTCCTCCGAAGCCAACTGGCACCAAAGTTGTGATCCACTCGGCTGTCGATGCAGATTCCACTATCACAAAACTAGAGGACGCATTTAGTAAGCTTTATCATATTGTGGTCTGTAACACGGGTCAAAAAGACTCAATAAGTTGAAGTTTGAACTAAAATTGGAACCAAAAACATATAAAGTAAGGGTCTCTTTCCAATTATAGTTTTACAACCAGTTTTTCTCATGTAAATCTTTTTCGAAGCTTTTTATTGGGAAATATACTAAGATTAGGTTGCATTCATTTATTCAATATTAGTTCATTCAAAATAGTTTTGCAGTTAATTGACCCTGTAAGTAACTGTTTTGAGTAGGCTGTTCAAGCCAATGTAGTTTTTAGAATTGATCTGCTAATTTACGGAGAAATATCAGACTCACTAACAAATGAGTTTAAAATTTTTCAAGTTTTGAATTCACGAATGGCAATTCATCAATAAATTTCCCAACGTGGAGTCTCCAAAAAAATTGCTTTGGCAAAGTTAATTTTAGAACTGTCTCAAACTGAATTAATTATCGTCTTTCAATTTTTTTCAGGAAAAAAAACTAAATCAACGATTTTCAATTGATTTCAAAACCCTTCAATATTATTGCAACTTTTCAATTCTGATGCAAAAACGAGAATCGGTTTGTTCAAGCATGCTTAAAAGATTGGATTTGTTCATGTGAAATGATGGATGACCTTATGTGTTCAGAGAAGGCAGGAGTTCCCATAACGAAGATCTCGGCCTCGAAACTCAATTCAATAAGTGGAGTGGCAGTGTACATTCCAGTGGTGTCTCCACAATTCTTCACATCCAAATTTAGTGAGAGGGAGATGGAACATATTCGAGAGGAGGACTGCCATGTACGCGCGGTCACAACTGGCACGAATATGGCGAATGCCCCGGCTTGGGCTAAATTGGGACTGGCGGGTTAGCATTTGTACTTAAACTACGAGAAAAAAGTTGAAAGTTAGGAGGCTCACAAGTTCACTCATTTTTTAATATGAGTTAACTATCTTTTAACTCATTTTCCATTTTTTAAAAAAAAAAATCTGTACAGGAGGGCTATTGCTTTTCAAGGCTTTGATTGCTAAAAAATGAATTGTATTCGTTGTACACTTCAGCTTTTGATTTTAACTTTAAAAAATTAAATCTTAAAAAACAAAAGTATTTTTGTACCTATGTTTATTTACAATGTATTGTCCGTAATGTTCCAAAACTTAGCTAAGGAAAAAAAAGTCACCATAAACTTATTCGCTCTGCTTATATAGGTTGTCTAAAAAAATTAATGATTTCCAAGGTTTCATTTTTTTGGTTTGCAACTTTAAAAATTTATAATTCAACACTGCGAGTTTGCTGCAGGTTCAATCAACGATTTGAATGAGTGTTACTTGCTGCGAAACTTCAGTTACCTTTCTAAGAACGTTATCTTCCCCATGCCTTCACAAGGTGCCTTTTGGGTCACAAAGTCGATTGTTGAAGTCTAGCTTTTTCAGACTGGTTACATAAATTGTTTCATGAGAATTTTGGAGCTCTGTTTTTGAGCACATCAGGTTTTTTAACATCCTAAGAACTTTAGTCATTGTTTAATGTTACTAAAGGTTAACAATAATGACTTTTTGCGATGATAGGATTGGCTTTTGTTTGAACTCCGTGCGGTATTTTATATCGCTACTGAATGATTTTAAAATTGTTTCTAATTGTTCGTGATGCGAATGCTCACTATTTTCACCTTGACAGCGGTTCAAATTTTCCAAGTTTTCCTGAACAAATCTAGTGTACTAATAGTTGCTGTTTTCAAAACTAAAGGTAAGTACGCCTTTTCTGAGACGTTTTTAGGCAGAACCTTATACTTTACGAAGCTTGCAAATAGTATCAATTTTACGCAAAACGTTTTACACCTACTTGGCTCTCTGAGATTGTTAATTAGGAAGTTTATACAGTGGCACATCTAACATGCTGACCTTTAGCATTCATCATTGGGAACTGGTATTGTCTAATGTACTAACATAGATCTCTCACTACGCAAGATAATGCGCTAGAAGACAAGTGGTAATTCAATGTTTTAATTCATCTCTTTATTGGTGAACAGACAAAACAGTCCCAGACAAAACAGTCCCAGACAAAACAGTCCCAACAAAACACAAAACAGTCCCAGACAAAATAGTCCCAGACAAAGATAGAGTCAAACCTGTGCACATTAATTAAGAACGAAACCCCTTAAGGTATTCATGTGATTGTATTTCTTCGAACAAAATTAAGCTGATTACAGCATAGTTTTTGACAAATAATGTATTTTTAAACCAGTTTTTGGTTTAGTCCTAATTCACGTCAATTAAAAACAATGCATTCAGAAGCTTAACTTATAGATTATATTTGTTAATTGTTTGTAGATTATATTTACAATTGTTCCAATATTTTATTTGAGACTATTTTGTCTGGGACTGTTTTGTCTGGGAATATTTTGCAATTTGTGACTGTTTTGTCTGGGACTGTTTTGTCCGGACAGGCTTTTAATGCTAACTAAGATTCATAACATACAGAAACGTTTTTATACACTCTCATTGGGTTTCAAATTCATAACACAGCTTTTACAATCCATGCTAATATGGCAATACTACTTCTAGTATCAACAAGTTATCTACACGAACCCTGGTAATTCTCAGGCACCGCTTCATCATTCAATAATTATTGCTAAAACGCTTACAATTCCGAAAAGCTGTAGCGTTAGAAAAGGTCAGGTATTCCTATACACGGAGAGAAGTCGGTTTCAATGTACTTCTGGTATTTTTAAACTAGCAAGTTGGGTTTCTAGCAATATTACGTGACTCTGCGTACGTCACTTTGAAATTGACTTAACATCTCGAACCGTTATGGGATTCTCTAAAAAACGCCGGAGGTGTTCAGTGCTTTCTAGTCACGTTATCTATACATGGAGCATCCATTTATTTCATTGATAAAATGTTTATTGACTTACACTTTGATCGGTAAAATAGGGAGGCAACAGAACACTATTCGCCACATTTTTGACAGTTACTGTGAATCCTTTGTTAATATTAGTGGAGCTTAAAATTCTTTAAGACGAGGTGCTGTAGCGTTAACTGTAGATAATTACTTCGACTCGAGTCAACGTTTCATGGAGTCATATGGTTGTAAGTAATTGCCTACCAGTTAGCACTTTTAAAATTTGTCATCACCACTATTTACATAATATTCAGAGTAACTGTCAGAAATGAGGCAAATAGCGTCCAGTTACCTCACCAATTTATCAGTTTAAACATGGAATACTACCGCCAAATGAAACAACTTTTTCCTAAAACTTGATTCCTTTTGCAGGCAAGAAACTACACAAGGTCGAGGATTTGTCAGCATTGGCGAATGAGGTGAAGAAAGTGGCCAAAATATCCGATCACTCGGACTGGCTGCAAATACAGGCAACTGAAGACGATCTGAACGAAGCAGTGTCATTCTTGGCATAGACACTATCCAACTGGTTAAAAACAAGTCTAACATCTTGACAATTGTCTGAAACTTAATTATTAATTATGGGCTATTGTATTTCTTTTAAAATACCTCCAGCTCTTAGTCGCTCTAGATACTGCTCGAGTTGACCCAACCTACTTCCCATTAAAGATAAGAGCCCCTTCCTTAAATGATCCAATGTGGAGGGGGGGGGGCGTGGCTGGTGTGGGTTTTGTGAAAGAGCCAAATATAAGGTTGAAGGACATTTTAAATTAAAACTTGAATCAAAAATCTTGTAAACATTCTACTCAATATATATCAATGATCAGTTTGATTCTATAATATAATTCTGAATAATTTTCTAAAACTAAGTATGCAATCAGAAAACATAGCCGGCAGATTGCCGGAATAGCTGCGAAATAGACTTGCGTGCCGTAAAATACAGATGGAAAAAGATACAGAAGTGAGTTGATAATAGTTATCGCCGCCGCCTATAAAACTTACAAGTTTATTTCAAAGGAGGTTGTTTTTGGGTGCAAAAAATTTTTCCCTGTCGCGTCTCGAACCGGCGATCTCCGGATTAACAGCAAGTCGCCTTAACCACTCGGCTGTCGGACCATACATTCTGTTTTACAATCAACTTTGTTTTACGAACAGATTCTGTTTCTGAACAACCGCAATTTAGGTCACGCAGAAAGCGTGAAATCAAGCGCGAAAAAGCCATTTAAGCAGTGACGAGACAGAATGTTCTAGAACAAATGTAAAACGAAAATGAAGCGTCAGACGTCGAAACAAAAAACATAGCCGGAAGAATTCCGGAAGCGACTCGAATCACCAAAACTTCACAAAAAGCTGAAGCCATTACCTTTTGTATTAAACCATTAACTCATTACCTCACCGGGTCTGATCTAAAAATCGGTGAAATTTAAACCATTGTCACCAAGAGAAAGAAAATGCAGCAAAATTTTATTAATGAAAACGTTTGGTAACGTTAAAAAAAGTCTGAAATTTTTAGGATGGTCGAAAAGCTGATAGCCTGACAAAGCTGACAGGGCCATCAATTGCCCTCAGATAATTATTGATACTAATCTGAAAAAGATCGTGAGCAAACGGCAGATAAAAACTTTTTAAAAAAGACAGGAAAGTCAAAATTATTCAAAAAAGAGTGCCCAAACTTAAGAACCAGAGAACGACTACAATTAGATTTCTAATCACGGCAATTAAGACAAAAATAATACATGATTCTTCCTTGTTGATTATATATGCTAGACAACATGATTTCATACTAATTCAAAAATTAAATTAATCATAGAAAAACAAAAGCAACAGAATAATATTCAAAGGCGAAAAATCGTCTAAAAACAATAGCAAAACCGGAAGAAAATTGCAATGAATAGGAATAAGTAGAAATGTTGGAAAAGACCTTCTAGCAAACTCCCAGTACTGCTTTATTTTGAATTAAATCAATTGCAAACCGAAGAAACCAAGATCTAAGAAAAAGCTGAATTCATTCAATTTTTTAACAACTGAAAAAAACAATCTAACGAAAATAAAAGTAGGTGCCAGGAAAAAACTAGAATGATACAAACAAGAATGTGAAGAATATGGACACAATGTTAGGAACACCGTAACAAAAAGACCAATTCTTGATTTTTGAAAGTTAAAAATCAAATTTAAAAAATTCAAGAAAAACGAGTACATTTCATTGATCAGCATTCGAGACATAGAAAAAACAATGAGTCATTCGAGACAAAAATCCAACTTGCTCAAGAGAAAAAAACAAGAAAAAGCAGAATTCAGACATGCGAAACATTGAAACATTTTGCAAAAATGTGGTCAAAAAATATTTAAGACTGTATTTATGAAAAAAATTTATCTGTTTTTTCAAAAACTTAACACCAAAAAATGATTGCATTTTTATTGAAACGAAATTAAAGTCCCTCATGTTCCCCAAAATACTATTTCTAGTAATTAAAAGCAAAACATAAACAAAAAACTGAAAAAAATTGGCAAAAAACTACGAAAATCGGATTATCAAATGTACAATTTTATGAAACAAATTACATCGAGGCAGAAAGAGGCATTGAGTATATGAATTATCAAAGGGAAGTTGCCATATTAATTGATTTTTGACAAAAAACAGCGAAAGATCCAAAAATGAAGAAATTAATAGAAAAAAAAGCCAAAAATTAACTAAAAAATCAAGAAATATGTGCCAATTTCGCATTTGAAACGCAATTTCAGGCTATGCATAATACTGTGCTATCAATTTCCGGTGTTTACATTTCAACATAGCATCGATTAAAAATTATTTATACAAAAAACCAAATTACAATCAAAAAAACTAGGCCACTTAAACGAAAAAACGGCCAAAAATGGTTATCTATATGTGCCATTCAGTCAAAAACTACTTTTCAATGTCAAAAAGTCATTCACTAAACTCAGCGCATGATCAAAAAACTTCTCTCGCTCAGAAAAAAATTAGTTCACACTGCAATTTTACTCGCTTTCGCTTTTAGGTCAAAACATCGTCTGAACGAATAGTACTTCCGGTAAAAAAAAAACCTTAAGAAAACCAATACTCCTCTTCAAGTCGTAAAAACCAAGAGCACCGCAATATAGCTACGCTCAGCTTACAGCTTCGCAGCTATAATAATCTTAAGGAGCAGAATTCAAACAACACCAGAACTGTAACTTGGACGCTAAGCTCTGTCTAGCAGAACTCGTTTGCTATTTCTCGCCCTTGCGTCAGATGTGAAACTGTGTCCATCGAAACAGGACGAACTCTTGAGCGACATTTGGTTTCTACCAGCCGAGTCTAGATAGCATCCAATCATTGTGTACGAGAGGTCAGGCCCTCCATTACTGTCGAGTAGAATGGTCACGTACACATACTCGTCAGCAGCCCCTTTTATGTCCAGAATGATGTCATCATAAGTCCTAAATGAACATTCATTAGCATGAGATCTAAATAGTCTTATTTAAATATGAGGTTCTGCGTAATCGTAGCGGAGCAGTCTGAATTAATTATTTTGCAACAGAACCATAATGCTGAAATACATATTAAAACTTCCTCTTATTTTTGATCGAAAATGCTATCTAAGCAACTCATTACTAAGCAAGTCACAAAGATATATTTCTCAACAACCAGTTACCTCTAACACAGCAATAATGGAGGAATAATTTTTGGGACACTTACACAGTGACTCTTTCGAATCGTTTGGAGCTCATCGGGACCCATTTGGACAATTCTCCCAAAACATACACAGAGGGTAAAGCTCTCCCTTTTTCATCAGTCCCTGCCCTAGTCAGTTTGGGACTCGTATACATCAAGCAGGGTTCCACCATCGTGCAGTTCATCAGCGGTATTCTATCCTCAGCCTTAGTCAGTTTTCGGTACCAATTGAACCTGTCACTGTATAGAATGCTGTCAGTTTCTGAGTGGAACCCAAGTTCTTCTGGGCTTGTTATGTAGTTTTCTTGCATGTCGGTTGCGAACACAATGCCATGTGTGTAAGGCCCAACCTGCGAGTATGTGGACCACACCTGATGGACAAAAGGAGTAGACAATTTAAATACTACCCTATGAGGTAATAAAATTTAGTACTAAAATCAAACATACCCGGCAGATTGCCGGAAAATAGCCACCGTTGATTCCAATAAGCATGATTGGGATTGAAAGAATAGAAGGTATTGAAAAAAAAAAGATTTTTGTACAAAAACATTTTTTAAGTCCGATTTATTTCAATGGATTATATTTATTTCGTATTTGAGTATACTTCTATTTCTTAGAGAGGCTACAGGGTTACTACCAATACCAATAAGCATTAGAGATGGTAACTAAGACTTATAGGAACGATGTTCAAATAGCGGGCATCTAAAATTGTGCTTTATGGGTTTATCCCGTTTCTACTTCTGACTTCAATTTTTTATACTGACTCTGTTCATTTTGAATTGCTTTGCTGAGCAACTGATATTCAAAATCACTTTTAGCAGAATGAGAGAAGAGAGAAACTAGCCTAGAGAAGTCAAAAAGATTTCACGCAAAATGTTGAAAAAGCGGCAAAATGAGGTAAAGCGAAACATTTTTATTCGACGAAAAAAAAATAGGAGCGCTATAATAGCCGGCTGAGAAGATGAGAGCGGCTATTAAACATACCCGGCAGATTGCCGGAAAATAGCCGCCGTTGATTCCAATAAGCATGATTGGGATTGAAAGAATAGAAGGTATTGAAAAAAAAAAGATTTTTGTACAAAAACATTTTTTAAGTCCGATTTATTTCAATGGATTATATTTATTTCGTATTTGAGCAAACTTCTAATTTATAGAGAGAGGCTACAGGGTTACTATCAATACCAATAAGCTTTAGAGATGGTAACTAAGACTTATAGGAACGATGTTCAAATAGCGGGCATCTAAAATTGTGCTTTATGGGTTTATCCCGTTTCTACTTCTGACTTCAATTTTTTATACTGACTCTGTTCATTTTGAATTGCTTTGCTGAGCAACTGATATTCAAAATCACTTTTAGCAGAATGAGAGAAGAGAGCAACTAGCCTAGAGAAGTCAAAAAGATTTCACGCAAAATGTTGAAAAAGCGGCAAAATGAGGTAAAGCGAAACATTTTTATTCGACGAAAAAAAATAGGAGCGCTATAATAGCCGGCTGAGAAGATGAGAGCGGCTATTAAACATACCCGGCAGATTGCCGGAAAATAGCCGCCGTTGATTCCAATAAGCATGATTGGGATTGAAAGAATAGAAGGTATTGAAAAAAAAAGATTTTTGAACAAAAACATTTTTTAAGTCCGATTTATTTCAATGGATTATATTTATTTCGTATTTGAGCATACTTCTATTTCTTAGAGAGAGGCTACAGGGTTACTATCAATACCAATAAGCATTAGAGATGGTAACTAAGACTTGTAGGAACGATGTTCAAATAGCGGGCATCTAAAATTGGGCTTTATGGGTTTATCCCGTTTCTACTTCTGACTTCAATTTTTTATACTGACTCTGTTCATTTTGAATTGCATTGTTGAGCAACTGATATTCAAAATCACTTTTAGCAGAATGAGAGAAGAGAGAAACTAGCCTAGAGAAGTCAAAAAGATTTCACGCAAAATGTTGAAAAAGCGGCAAAATGAGGTAAAGCGAAACATTTTTATTCGACGAAAAAAAATAGGAGCGCTATAATAGCCGGCTGAGAAGATGAGAGCGGCTATTAAACATACCCGGCAGATTGCCGGAAAATAGCCGCCGTTGATTCCAATAAGCATGATTGGGATTGAAAGAATAGAAGGTATTGAAAAAAAAAGATTTTTGAACAAAAACATTTTTTAAGTCCGATTTATTTCAATGGATTATATTTATTTCGTATTTGAGCATACTTCTATTTCTTAGAGAGAGGCTACAGGGTTACTATCAATACCAATAAGCATTAGAGATGGTAACTAAGACTTGTAGGAACGATGTTCAAATAGCGGGCATCTAAAATTGGGCTTTATGGGTTTATCCCGTTTCTACTTCTGACTTCAATTTTTTATACTGACTCTGTTCATTTTGAATTGAATTGTTGAGCAACTGATATTCAAAATCACTTTTAGCAGAATGAGAGAAGAGAGAAACTAGCCTAGAGAAGTCAAAAAGATTTCACGCAAAATGTTGAAAAAGCGGCAAAATGAGGTAAAGCGAAACATTTTTATTCGACGAAAAAAAATAGGAGCGCTATAATAGCCGGCTGAGAAGATGAGAGCGGCTATTAAACATACCCGGCAGATTGCCGGAAAATAGCCGCCGTTGATTCCAATAAGCATGATTGGGATTGAAAGAATAGAAGGTATTGAAAAAAAAAAGATTTTTGTACAAAAACATTTTTTAAGTCCGATTTATTTCAATGGATTATATTTATTTCGTATTTGAGCAAACTTCTAATTTATAGAGAGAGGCTACAGGGTTACTATCAATACCAATAAGCATTAGAGATGGTAACTAAGACTTATAGGAACGATGTTCAAATAGCGGGCATCTAAAATTGGGCATTATGGGTTTATCCCGTTTCTACTTCTGACTTCAATTTTTTATACTGACTCTGTTCATTTTGAATTGCTTTGCTGAGCAACTGATGTTCAAAATCGCTTTTAGCAGAATGAGAGAAGAGAGAAACTAGCCTAGAGAAGTCAAACGATTTCACGCAAAATGTTGAAAAAGCGGCAAAATGAGGTAAAGCGAAACATTTTTATTCGACGAAAAAAAATAGGAGCGCTATAATAGCCGGCTGAGAAGATGAGGGCAGCTATTAAACATACCCGGCAGATTGCCGGAAAATAGCCGCCGTTGATTCCAATAAGCATGATTGGGATTGAAAGAATAGAAGGTATTGAAAAAAAAAGATTCTTGAACAAAAACATTTTTTAAGTCCGATTTATTTCAATGGATTATATTTATTTCGTATTTGAGCACACTTCTATTTCTTAGAGAGAGGCTACAGGGTTACTATCAATACCAATAAGCATTAGAGATGGTAACTAAGACTTGTAGGAACGATGTTCAAATAGCGGGCATCTAAAATTGGGCTTTATGGGTTTATCCCGTTTCTACTTCTGACTTCAATTTTTTATACTGACTCTGTTCATTTTGAATTGCTTTGCTGAGCAACTGATGTTCAAAATCGCTTTTAGCAGAATGAGAGAAGAGAGAAACTAGCCTAGAGAAGTCAAAAAGATTTCACGCAAAATGTTGAAAAAGTGGCAAAATGAGGTAAAGCGAAACATTTTTTTATTCGACGAAGTAAAAAAAACATAACAGGACAAGTCCTGACACACAATTCAAAGAATTTTCATTGACTAAACAGAGAACTAGACCAAGAACGGACTATGAATGGATTGAGAAACTAGCCTAGAGAAGTCAAAAAGATTTCACGCAAAATGTTGAAAAAGCGGCAAAATGAAGTAAAGCGAAACATTTTTTTATTCGACGAAGTAAAAAAAACATAACAGGACAAGTCCTGACACACAATTCAAAGAATTTTCATTGACTAAACAGAGAACTAGACCAAGAACGGACTATGAATGGATTGGGAAAACCATAAAATCCGATCCAAAAAATCGAAAAAACTGTAAAAATCAGAGTGAAATTGCCGCATGTGAACAAAAAACCACTAAAGAGAAATGAAAATTTAATTCACACAAAAAACTAGGCCTAGAATGAGCTTTGAATGGATTGGTAAAACCATTTAGAAAAAAAATCCGATCCAAAAAATTGAAAAAAAAGTAAAAATCAGAGTGAAATTGCCGCATGTGAACAAAAAACCACTACCGAGAAACCGAATTTTTGTTCAGACACCATTTTCTCACTCTACTTTAAAATTAGAGCAAAAAAATTTCACGCCGCAAAACCACTCGCTTTTTCGCTCCACTTCCTGTTTCGGCGTGACGAAAATCACTACTCCAATTTGACTTCAAAAATCACGAAAATGTGTAAACAGATCTTAAAAAAAAACATAGCAAGACAAGTCCTGACGTACAATTCAAAGAATTTTCATTGACTAAACATAGCTGGCAGATTGCCAGAAAACAGCCGCAATAGATTCGTAGATCGGCAGTAAAAAAAAACAGTAAAAAAGACAGACCAAAAAAATTCGTCTTTTCATTGAAGGCTGATATGTTATATTTTGATTAAAAATCTGTATAAGTTTTTGCTGCCTCTAATAGCCGCTCTCAAATAACCTTCATTTAGAGTGACACACGCCCATTTGACCTTATCTCTTTCAATTAAAGTAAAAAAAGTCAATTTCAAAGTGAGGAAGTCATTTTTGAGAGTGAGGTAAGTCAAGTGTGACCAAAAACTTAATCACGCGCATGAACAAAAAAACTCGCTCCACTAAGAGCGAAAAATGACGTCACACATGCAATTCAGTTGAAATTGCATGAACGAATGAACAAGAAGTGGCTGTGACGTCATATGGTCGTAACAAAAATCATGACGACGAAATAAAAAAAAAACCAAGAGAAGGCCAATAATAGCCCCAGCTATCGCTGTGCGGCTATTAAACAGAAAAACCAGACCTAGAATGGACTAAGAGTGAATTGAGAAAACCATTTTTAAAAAATTCTGATAAAAAAAAAGAAAAAAAAACAGAAAATCAAAGTGAAAATGACGCATGTGAACAAAAAAACCACTAAAGAGAAATGAAAATTTAATTCACACAAAAAACTAGGCCTAGAATGAGCTTTGAATGGATTGGGAAAACCATTTAGAAAAAAATCCGATCCAAAAAATCGAAAAAACAGTAAAAATCAGAGTGAAATTGCCGCATGTGAACAAAAAACCACTACCGAGAAACCGAATTTTTGTTCAGACACCATTTTCTCACTCTACTTTAAAATTAGAGCGAAAAAAATTCACGCCGCAAAACCACTCGCTTTTTCGCTCCATTTCCTGTTTCGGCGTGACCAAAATCACTACTCCAATTTGACTTCAAAAATCATGAAAATGTGTGAACAGATCTTAAAAAAAAGACAGCGCCCCAATACAATTCAAATTCTTTGAATTGTAAAAAAAATAGGATCGCTATAATAGCCGGCTGAGAAGATGAGGGCGGCTATTAATCAACCAAAATGCAAAATCAACAGCTCTGACTTCAATACTAAAGTCCTTCATTGGAACTTCTTATAGAACAATAAAAATAATTTTACTGATTATTAGAGCACTGCTTCTCGACGTGCCCAGTTGTTAATGGGTTAGTGTATCCAAAAGTAGTAGTTCAGTTTGCTTAGTTAGACCAAATTAGTACATAGCTTAAATGTTACGCTAATGACTTTTCCGTTCTCTCAGAGAGTACAAAAAAGTTGGAAAATCTTGACTATTTGGACATGCTTATTTTGTGATAATTAGCATTTGATTCTATTTCTCATCCAAAACTTCTAAAAAACTGAAGGAAGTGGGAACTTTCGGCAACAAATTTAATTAAAAATTATCTAACCAATAGGTAGCATTGAGTACGCGTCAAGGATGTTTTTTCCACTTGGTACCAAGTGAAAGAAGGCGTGCCCAGGGAAATGTGCTTGGTCCATTGCTTTTTAAACTATACGTTAACCACATCAAAAACTCAAATAAACACTAACAAAAATTATACAGTATGCAGACGATTGCAGGTTATTTTCTTAGATGAGGTCAACCACTTAGCTAAACAAGATTTATCGGAAACTCTTAACAAAGTCAGTTCATAAGTATTTCATACTTTAAAAATCATGAACTAAATTTGAACGCATAGAAAACAGAGCATATCAAAATTAGGCCAAGCTGTAGATTTGAAAGCAAAGATTTGGAAACTTTAATATCTGACAAAAAATATGAAAAAGCGAATGCAAGTACCTTGGCATAATAATTGATGATAAACGTCAGTTTGAATCGCAATTCAAAAAAAAACTACAGAACATGGCTGTAGGAATAAAAATCATTAAATCAATAAGGATTCAACTCCCAACTAAAACATTAGAAACTCTTCAACTCGATTGTGCTATCGCATTGAGATTACTCGGAGCTGTTAATTATCAATATTAAGAAAAATTAATTCTTGTCGCTTGAACGGCAACTAAACTAAGGATTGAAGACAACTTTTATCCGAACTAAATATTAAAGTTCGAGAGATTTGAGAATCAACAAAAAGGTTTTAAGTATTCAACAAGGAATTGACATACGCTCAATTCTTGTAAGTTGATAAGTTTTGCCATGTATTTGTTGAGACTAAGCTACACGTGAACAGAAAAAAGACAAAAAAAAAGCAAACATCAAAACTTTTGTGACATTTTCTTATAACAAATAAATTCAAAGTCCTTAGAGGAATTAGATAACAACTGAAAGCATTGCATAGAGCGCCAATAGCTCTCAAAGAAACCAATTGGATGTTGGATTAATAAGACGAAGTCGTGAAGCTGCAAAAAGAATGACAAATGAAGGCAAAACAAAAGACAATCAAAGTTTACGAAACCACATTGTCAAAGAGATAAAAACGATGAGATTTTCTCTCAAGACATGTCTATTCATTTGGCCTCATTCTTCTTTATGTAGGATCTGTCATTAATTTGGCCTTGATTTGAAACAATTCTCGTCAGTAATGAACAAAATTAACCAAATTACAAAAAAATGAAGACCGCGCCCCAATATAATCCAAAAAAATTATTGATTGTAAAAATCCAAGATGAGTCCAAACATAGCCTGAACTTTCCAGCGAGTCCAACAAAAACGCTTAATCATTTCATACGTTTGTGAAAGAAAGATTAATCAGCAAATGAAATATTTAAATAAACCAAACATAACCGACTAACGTCGGGCGAATTGCTTCCCGACTAACGTCGGGCGTCAGCCGGTGAAATTTTAATTCCAGAAGACTCCTATAGGAAACAAAAGTAACACCAGCCCTTTTTGAGTTTCAAAAAGTGCGACAGCGGATGCTAAGTCTCTACTTTTTGGTCAAAAAAACACGGAAAATGTTAATAAAACAACTGTATTCCGTCTTCTATTCGCAAAAATTTAAACCTCGATAACTCACTGTAAAAAAACCAAAATCAAAAAAACTTTATTCAATATTCTATGCTGGACGGGCTTTTTAATGATACCAGTCTCAACTCTTTAAGATGAATACATCGATCTGGGGTGGGGCAAAGGTTGGAGGGGGGTCTTTGGCTGCACAGGGTTGGAAGGGGGTCGTTGGCTGCACAGGGGTCTTTGCCTTACGACCTGAACGATGTGCAGGGGTAGGGACTGGGGGTAAAGTGGGGGAGGGGGACTGGTGTGGGGGTTCAACTTCTAAGAACCCGCCCTCCACACCATAAGTATGTCTCGAAAACTGTTTCTGTGAATCCCATATTTGGTGATTAGTGAGCTGAAAGGCTCTAAGAGCACTTAATGCCTGCTGGGCGCTACCTGTTTATCCCGTTTTTGAGGACGAAGATACAAATGGGTCAAACGAAAAACCAGTCAAGCAAAAAAATCGCATAAGAAAAGACCTACAGGACTAATATAATTGCTACAAACTTTGTTTGAGAGCAATTAAAAACCCTTTGAGTATATATCCCCCCCAAAGTGGTTCGGAACAATAACCATATCAAGATGAGACAGAAAGTGGTTCTACCTGTCCTTTTGGTCCATCGTCTATTAGACCTGTCTGTTGAAGAATTTGTTTATCAATTGCAAATGCTGGTCTGTCTGGTTTTAGGATTAAGCCATCGTTTGTAATTGATTTGAAAATATTGGCACGGTCCTCGTATCCAATCTTATCCGATGGTCCAACTGGCCCACAACTTAGAACTGCTACCATTATCTGTAACTCTGGGTAAGGTTCCTCGCCTCTAAACATCAGCACATAATTGCCCTAAGATAAACAGTAATATACAGTTACCCATTATTAAATCTTATCTTAATTTTCCGTCCAATTTCGATTTTTACGCATGCATACACTATCAGATGAAATTTTAATTTTTTCAAATTTCAAAAATTCGACAAGCATTTGTGCGATGCAAATCAAGATAGACAATTGCCAGTTCCCTAATAGCAGCACTATGTTAGTCTACTTGACAATTTTCAAATTAATCCAACTTCTGCAGTGTAAAAATTAAAACCCTAAGTATTGAAGCTATTTCTTCAGAAAAATTGAAATTCTTCTGCCTGGACTTTCTGTGTGAGTAAGCCCCACAATTTTCTTAAACTGAAACATACCCGGCAGATTGCCGGAAAATAGCCGCCGTTGATTCCCATAACTCTATTGTAATTGAAAGAAAAGAAAATATCAACAAAAATTGATTTTTGTATAAAAACATTTTTAAGTGCGATTTATTTTGATGTCATTTCGTATTTGAACATACTCCTGTCTCTCAGTGAGAGGCTACAGGGTCTAGTATCAATACCAATAAGCATTATAGATAGTAACTAAAACATATGAGAACAAAGTTCAAGTACAGGGCATCTAAAAATGGGCTTTATGGGTTTATCCCGTTTCTATTTCAGACTTTGTATTTTTTTAATACTGATTCTCTTCATTTTGAATTGCATTGCTGAGCAGCTGCTGTTTAAAAAGATTTTGAGCAGAATGACAGAAGAGTTAAACTAGCCTACAGAAGTCAAAAAGATTTCACGCAAAATGTCGAAAAAGCGGCAAATGGGTAAAGCGAAAAAAAGTTCGAAAAAAAAAATTAGAAAACATTTTTGAGTGCGATTTATTTTGATGTCATTTCGTATTTGAAGATACTCCTGTCTCTCAGTGAGAGGCTACAGGGTCTAGTATCAATACCAATAAGCATTATAGATAGTAACTAAAACTTATGAGAACAAATTTCAAGCACAAGGCATCTAAAAATGGGCTTTATGGGTTTATCCCGTTTCTATTTCTGACTTTGATTTTTTTAATACTGATTCTCTTCATTTTGAATTTCTTTGCTGAGCAGCTGCTGTTTAAAAGGATTTTGAGCAGAATGACAGAAGAGTGAAACTAGCCTACAGAAGTCAAAAAGATTTGACGCAAAATGTCGAAAAAGCGGCAAAATGGGTTAAGCGAAAAAAAAGTTCGACGAAGTAAAAAACATAGCAGGACAAGTCCTGAAATAAAATTCAAGGAATTGAATGAAAAACTCAGACGTATTCTACCTGACCAGCAGATCAATTGAACAATGCCACCCAGAACACAAATAAAATCAATACAGAACATCAAAAAATTGATAAACTAAAAGAATCGAAACTAAACAAAAATATACTCATTGCTAAAACTCTTGAAGCTTTTAAACCTGAGGCAAGTTTTCCCTGTAAAAAATCTATTTAAAAAATATGTTCAAAGCCAAATTTTGTTTTTGAAATTGGTCCAGTATTATATCTGCAAGACCTGAAAAATATTCATTGGCCCTTGAAGATCGATTATCTCGAAAATGAACAAAAAAATTAAAAATCAATTGCAAATTATAAGGAAATGTTGCTGAAAATTGTGATATAATTATCTTCGGGATAATTTCTGTGTCTCTAGAGCCTATCCAGTAACCCAATTCCAAGCTTTGAAAAACGCTTTTTAGAAAAAATTTCAAATTTCACGAAATTAAAATGTTGAAAGCTATTCAATTGCCCCTAGCAACTATTTAATAACATACTACCAAACTCTGGATGAGGTTACCTGGCCACTGAGGCAAAAAAAACAAAAATGTTTTTAGAAAACTTGAAGAAAAATGCAAATTTTATCAAAAAACTTCTAAAAGTCGAAAGGTTACATTGTTGAAAACAAATCTATTGAAATTAAAATCCATGCAGTAATTTTTCATCAGAACGTGGAATATGTTTTCCTGCACTTGAGAATGTACGAATATCAAAAACTGACAAGAATTTTAGGCAGCCTTAAAAAAATTGCAGATTTTATCAAAAAAAGCTAAAATTCGAGACATTAAAAAAATAAAAAACCAATCCATTGTTACTAGAAACTATGCACTGCCCTATTAACAAACCTCAAAGGAAATTGCCTGGTCCCTGAAGCTGGAGAAAATAAAAAAAATGACGAAAACGTTCAAAAACCTGAAAATGCGAATTTTGTGGAAAAAAATTGATAAAATTTGTTACATTCAAAAGTTGAAACCCATTCCATGTCAAGTGAAAACATTCAATAACTTATTATTGCACCCCTGATGAGTTTCCTGGGACTTAAAAAACTTGAATAAAGACAATAAATGTCAAAAAATAATTAAAAAAATTGCAAAGTTTTGTCAAAAAATGCTAGAATTCATGATGGCAAAAAGTTAAGAACAACACCATGACTACTAAAAACTATGCAGTAATCTATCATCAAATCCTTTATCAAACCCTAGAGCAGGTTTCTTGACACCTTGGGCTAAAAAAACTCAAAAAATGATACAAAAATTTTCAAAAAATCTTAAAAAAATTGCAAAAATTAGTATCATTTTTTGTGTTTGTGTTTGTAGTACAAAAATATATAGCTCATAAAATGGTCATAACAGGCAGTTTTGTCTCCCAAAAAACCTTCATCGCCTTTCAAAAACTTCAACCTTGAATAATAAAAAATCACAAAAACATCAAAAATTGCACCATTTTGAGCCCAAAAACTCCTAAAAATGACCTTTTAACCTTAAATTAAGGCCATCCCAGCAGTTGCACCACTATAAGCACTTGAAGGACTACTAAAGTCCACTTTGGGCCTCTAATTAAACTTAATGCTCGCTGAGCTTTACCTGTTTATCCCGTTTTGAAAGATCAAAGTCATTAAAAAATGTGTATTTGAATTGTAAAAATAGGAGCGCTATAATAGCCGGCTGAGACTATGAGGGCGGCTATTAAACAACTAAAACTAATGATTATCCATCCGTTCGTCAAAAAATTGACAAAAACTGGCGAAAAACGTTGACAAAATCCATGGCTAGAATTTAGAACTGTGCGCTTTAATATTTTGACTTGCCAGGATACTAATCTCTGATACCCAATAGAGAAATGTTAACATTTTTCCTCAAAGTTAGAAGTACAATCAATAAACATAACCGACTAACTTCGGGCGAATTGCTCTCAAAAGGACCGGAGAGCCGTTGGCTTTGTCAGTAGCTAGCCAAGTTTTATTGAAGCTAGCGCTAGCTTGAATCGACTCTTCAACTTTTAGTTTTCTAGCTTTGTTAGTAAACAAATCAAATAGAAAACTGATATTTAAACAACTTGCAAACATCGCAAAATTTAAAAGAAAAGCTTTCAGATTTTGCAAGGAAAATGTTCAAAACTATTTTTTCTCTCCTGAGTTATGTCAAGTAAACCATCTAAAAGACTTGAAAAACTTCGTTGGCCAGTAATGATAGTTAAACTGGGAAAAGGACAAAAACACTAAAAAATTTTGAAAACAATTGCAAATTTTAACAAAATCTTGCTAAGATTCAAAATACATGAATCTTCAAAACCATTCCATTGTCTCAAGAGACTATCCAGTATCACTATTTCAAGCTTTAGTTAGTTTTACTGGCTCAAAAACATCCATAAACTTGGAACATGATAATAATCTTTCGAAAATTTAAAAAATTAAAATTTATCGAAAAAGTGCTTAAGCTGGAGTCATTTAAATATTGATAACAATTCCATGAATCTAGAAACCATGCGGCAGCTTGTCATGAAGCTTTGGAGGAGGTCCCTAGGACCCTGGTGCCGGAAAAAATGATAAAAAGTCAAAGATTCAAAAAAACTTGAAAAAATTGCAAATAATTTCAAAAATTTCTGATCTTAAAATCTTGAAAACCCTTCCATAACATCTAGAAGCTATGCAGTAACCTAAGCTCAAACTCTAGAGGAGGTTATGTGGCTGTTGAGTTTGGAAAAACCAAGAAAATGACAAAAAAATTTCAAAAAACTTGAAAAAAAATAGAAGTTGCAAAAAAAACTGCTGAAATTGTGATAAAAGTTGTAACTTATCCATGGCCAACAAAAGATTTTCAGTAACTCATTATCAAACCCTAACGAAGATTTTTTGTTCGACTGAAAAACGTGAATAAATGACAATAATGACAAACAAACTGACAATAGCGATAATAAACTGACAATAAATTCAAAAAATTGCAAGTTTTGTAAAAAAAAATGCTAAAATTCGTGGTGTTGAAATCTGGAAAAACATTTCATTACATTAAGAAATTATAAAGTAACTACTTTTGAACCCTAGAGGAGGTTTCTCGAGTCTTGAGGCTGGAGAAACCTAAAAACCAACAAAAAACCTGACAAAATTACCAGTTTTATCAAAAAAATTGATAAAATTTGTCATATTAAAAAACTGAAAGCTATTCCACGGCAAACAAAATTGTTGCAGTAACTTATTATCACACACTTGAGGACGTTTTCTGGCCCCTGCGTCCGGAAAGAAGTGGATAATAAAATATAAATGTCGAAAAACGCTCGAGGAGGTTTGCTGGCTCTTCAGGTTGGAGAAACCTAAAAAATGACAATTTCAAAAAACTTGAAAAATTTGCACGTTTTGTCAAAAAAAGGTTAAAATTCGTGATGTTAAAATGTTGAAACCATTCCACTTCCACTAGAAACTATGCAGTAACGTAATATAAAACCCTTGAGGAGGTTTCTTGACACCTAGGGCTGAAAAAACAAAATGACAAAAATTTTCAAACCCAACTGGCAGATTTCCAGAAAATAGCCGCAATAGATTCGTAGATCGGCCGTCTAAAAAAAACAGAAAAAAAAGACAGACAAAAAAATTCGTCTTTTTATTGAAGGCTGATCTGTTATATTTTGATAAAAATCTGTATAAGTTATTGCTGCCTCTATTAGCTGATCTCAAATAACCTTCAATTAGAGTGACACACACCCGTTTGACCTTATCTCTTTGAATTAAAGTAAATAAAAGTCAATTTCAAAGTGAAGAAGTCATTTTGACAGTGAGGTAAGTCAAGTGTGACCAAAAATTTAATCACGCGCATGAACAAAAAACTCGCTCCACTAAGAGCGAAAAATGACGTCACAGATGCAATTCAGTTGAAATTGTATGAACGAATGAACAAAAAGTGGCTGTGACGTCATACGGTCGTAACAAAAATCATGACGAAATAAAAAAAACCAAGAAAAGGCCAATAATAGCCCCAGCTATCGCTGTGCGACTATTGAAAAAATTTGTGAAAATTAGTATAAAATTGCGTGTTTTTAGCGATTGGTTGTTCGTCAGTAGCCACGGGAGGCGGGGGTGGGGGGGGGGGGTTGGTGTACACCGGGGGTCTGATGGTGAGGGGGGCGTGCAACAGTGGGGTGGGGGGGGGAAACAGCGCCGTGGGGGGGCAATAGGGGGGGGGGGGGTCAACAGTGGGGGTGTCGTCAACCTCTAAGAACCGGCCTTCACAACATAAGTATTAAGTCTCCAAAACAGTTTGAGCTGAAACAGAGCTGAAAGGCTCTAAGAGCACTTAATGCCCGCTGGGCGCTACCTGTTTATCCCGTTTTTGAGGACGAAAAGTCAAAAGCGTCAGACGAAAAATCGGTCAAGCGAAAAATCGCATAAAAAAGACCGACAGGACTAATGTAATTGCTACAAACTTCGTTTGAGAGCAATTAATAATTATATTCATCAGAGGTTAGTTCAGTGAACCTAAAAACACATAAGAGCTACTATTAACTAATTATCTTCGCACATACTCGTATGTATTATTTGGCTGTTGAGTAGTAGTCCAGAAAGTGTCTTTGAAAGGAGCCACATTCATTGCCCACGCAAACATTGAAGACTCCCCAATCTTCCACTGTTCATTACCCGGTTGGTAGTCATTACTCACTCTTCCCTACACCACAAAAATACAAGCCTTAAATTTAGCGGGCTTGAAATTTACATCGACAACACATCTACAAAAACTTTCGTCGAATAGCTACTGTTTGATCGAATCATTAACTAAGTTCTTCTTGTGCCTATTATAACAACGAAAAGTATGAATTTAGACTCGTAAAAACGATTTATCTCTCCGATTTGTAAAAACTCGCCGAGAACAAAACAGCCTTCTATTTTTCTAGGCGTTAACTTGTGAAGTTTTAGAGAAGTTAATTGAACTCAATTTGAAATACAGAGGAAAAAAACAAGGCGGCTCGTTAATGTGCGTTCGCACATGATGTTCCGACCCGAACTGATCTACATTTTTGACTTAATTGTCAACCGAATGAAGAGATAACAGAAATAGATGTTTGAGTTTAAACCAATCGTTACAAAAGCTATCTACTAATTGAATTACATGATGTCATGCCTCATTAAAGCGCCAATGACATCTGACATTAAACAGACTACGAGACGAAAGAACGAAAATTAAAATAGCAAAAACGAAAACTTCACGGCAAAAACTGAAAATCTAAATTTAAAAGCACATAGTAACAACGTCAAAATGCAGTCAGATAAAACCTGAATTACTCGAATTTACTAACATTTTTTAAACCAAGAAATTTCAAAAGTCTTAAAAATCATTAGCTTTTAACTAAATAATCTTTGATAAATTACAAAAAGTTATTACAAAACCAAAAAGAACTGTCTTTGGGTAGACTATGTCATAGAAACGAACTAAAGAAAAACTTAAAAAATTATAAACGATTTGCGAAAACACAAACTTTTGCTATCATTAAAATCATTAGCTATTATCTGAATAATGTATTTTTAATTGAAATCTTATTTCTAATAATTTAGTTGAAGGAATTATACTGAGAGATTAACTAAGTTGATTTGGGCCACAATTGAAAACCATTGGGATCTGTTACCACGCGATTGTTCTGAAAGAAGAGAAGAAACGCAAAAAAAGAGCACTCAAAAAACTTTGATAAAAACGCATATTGTCTAACACAGAAAGCATCGGTGACAAATACTATCAGTTGATATGTTATTTTTTGAAACACAAGAAATTGGATGTGACCTCTCATTGATGAAAATAAGTTACAATTTGACGAAAAGAACAACATAAACTGAAAAGTTTGAAAATTATTTGAAATTGTATATCATAAACTTTAAGACTAAAAGCTACGAACTGACTACTTCGGGTAACATTATAAATCCAATCTTCAATTACCAGCTTAAGCGACTTGTCAGCATTTTACGGCGACCTAAAGAACAAAAACAGGCAAAAACAGCAATTTCAAGAAAAAAATTAAGCGAGAAAAGTGTCGAAGGCATTAAAAAATGAACTTTTCACTAAAACTTTTCTATTATCAAATAATTTTTAAACAGAAATGCCATTCTTTTTTTCAATCAATAATATTTCAAAAAATAAAAAAAATGAACAAATACAGAGCCACGAAATTTTTGAGAAAACTCGTAGTATCAACGCCATTTAATTCATAAGCTTTCAACGGAATCCACTAAATACGAGATATTATGCCTCCATGGGACAACAAGTTTGTTTGCGACTCATATTTCATTAATAAGACCTTCCAACAAGTTATTGACGATGAAAACAACAAAAAAGTTGGACAAAAACTAAAAATTAAGTAGAAAAGTGCCAGAAGAAAGTGTCGAAAAGTTCTTCTCAGAAAATTTTATCTATGATCCGTTGAACGTCTTCGCTAAACCAATGGGAACTATCAGTAATAGGATAATGTGATAGGATTTCAAAAGGATCCAAAAATAAGAAAAGTACCCAGAAATTAAAAAAAAAATTATATCTGACAACTAATGGCATTGAAGTTTAGAAACTAATTGGTAAAAAATGAAGCCGCTAACAAGATTATTTTTGGCTGTACTAGAAAAAAAAAGATCCTGTAAGTTCCAGGGCTCACTAACAGTCCGCGAAGAAAAAGCTTAGGATTGGTTAATGTTCAAAAAAAAAATTCGAAAAACTATTTTAAAAATCTTATTTTATTAGCCTTTAAACTCAGAACCTTTCATCGGAGGTCAAAAACTACGTTCAGAAAAAACACGATGACGGGCAAAGATGTTTCTCATGCATAGATAATCAATAAGTTATCACAATAAGTCTTACGACTATGAAAATAGCAACAAAAACAGGCGACAACCAAAATTCAGTAGAAAAGTACGAGGAGAAAATTTCAAAGCCATTTAAACCATTAGCTTTTCTCTGAAAACTTTATCTGCGAACCACTGAAGTTTTTCTTCAAGACAATAGGAGCTGTCAAAATTAAGATAATGGGATAAGATTTCAAAAGTAACGATTAATACGGAAATATCCAAAAAAAACTTAAAATTTTTTGAAATCTTGTGTCAATGAAGTCATATAACTAAAAATTAGAAGATAAAACTGCTAGCCAGATCAAATTTGGTTACAGTAGGACGGATGAGGGTGCTGTCATTGCAGAGACTGACTTACAGTTCACGATAATAAGTTTACGATTGGTTAATGTTCGAAAAAATTTTTCGAAAAATTATTTTTAAAGTCTTAACAGCTATTAGCTGTCCTCTCAAAGCACTATATATGTTCACTAAAATCTCATTACGGAACTTATTGCACTGTTAGTCAATGAGTCCAGGCCATAAGACTCCAAAAAATTAGTAAAACCTCAAAAAGATATTCAAAATTTCTTTTAAAATTAAGAAAACTCAAGAGTCAAAGCCAAAAAACATGCGCAATTCTTTGAAAACGATTTTTTTGTTCACCGGGCTGCAATTGATTGTAAAGGAGGTTTGTCATTAACGGAACCTCGATATGAAAAGTGACTTGTCTCTAGGTGACTTAAAAAAGCAAAAAAAAAGTAGAAAAGTATAAAAAACCAGCTTTCAAATAGAATTCGAATTTTTTTTTGATATTGAACATCCCTATGAGACCAGAACTAGTCTATTTTAACGCCTTTAGTCTATTAGGAACACAAAAATGGTTCATTTATGGCAAGAAATTTAAGTTTGAAATACTATTTTTTATAGAAAATATCTTAATTTGAAGAAAAATCACATTAAAAGTGAACAAATATCCCGTGTTCACACAAAACTTCAATCCTCGATAACTCCTCAAAAAAACAACGAAAATAAAAAAAATAATTTTGAATTCTACGCTGGACCAGCTTTTCAATGATACCACTCACATTTCACTGCGATGAATATATCGATCGGCCAAAATTGACTGAACAAAAAAAAAACCCATTTGAGTATATAGTTCCCCCCCCCACAAGTGGGGTCGGAACAATAATGATGACAGCTTATGACACATACGAGCAAAGGGTTGCAATTCCCAAACAAAAAACTGAAATGAAGAACCTTAATAAACTATCCCACTAGTGAAGTTACTGCAAAATTGCGAAGCTTCTCTTAAAAAAACCTTTAGAAAACCAAAACGGTGCAAAAATTTATAATTTTTCGTGATAATTCGCAAGACAGCATCTGCACGACTATAAAGTTAGCTTTCGTTATATTCAGGAAAAGATAGAAGAAACATTAACCGGAGGAATTTATTGGGTAATTATAAGGTATATAATTCTCTCACTTGTGACACTGAATTCGAGAGGAGACTCTGCAGAGCACTCTTGGGCAGAGACATACAGTACTGAACAGTGATACCACTTTCCTGTGCAGCCTCTCCCATCTCTACAAACATGTCAGAAGCTGCAGTCAAACTGGAGGTGGTTGCAATCGATTCCTCAAGGATCCAGTTCTGCCAGTCCTGCTCAACATATATCTCTCATTTCAGACTGATTTGGATTTGAAATAGCAACTAATTAATTACCGATCATTAGCACCACAGATTTTTTTAAATCATTTTATCATTTCTGTGATCAAAAATGTAACCCTCAGACAATGAGTGTGAAATTAAAGCTTAATACAAAACAAACGACTATCGTTGGGTCAATTTATCTCGAACGTCTGGGGGTAACTCGATTCTGTAGTAGCATGGTTCTTGCCTGTTGATTTTTGGCTACTCAGTCTTTGACTTTTTGTAGTCAACGGTCAATTAAGTTCAGCTGCTTCAACTTGTGAACGAGAGAGCAATTTAGAGTACGTAAAACACAAGAAGTCAAGACCTTCATAGTCCATCGAAAAGTCAACAACGGTCAAGGGAAAATTGCGCATAGATAAACACGACTACAATAACTGCTTCAAACTTTGTTCAAGAGCAATTAATAAACCACACTAAAATTGAGAGTAAACAATACCTGCTCGTATGTTGTCAATCCCCAAACTTTTGATTGCTGGAACAGAAATTTCCACAGTCTGGCATCCGCTGGAATGGCAATGTTATCCTCAAGAATGAAGTCAAACGTTCCTCCGTTCTCTTTGGCATACACATTGTAAGGCGAGAAATATCTGTTGTGTGCCACAATTGGCATCATATTGCGATTGAAGACTGCTGTCAAGTTGTCGGGAAAAGTTTCCTTAAATCGGTATTTTTCAAATAATAATTTTTCAATTATTCTCAGATTATTCCCTAACTTCAAGCAAGCAACAGTACTGTAACAAATGACTGTTTGCGTTAGAACACAATTCTTTCATTGGCTGACTTTATATATGGCAGGGGGATTTAGCAGATAGTCAACTAGCAATTTCCAAATCCGCTTCATTTAAGTTTTTGAACCATAGTTACAAAATCTGAGTAGAAAATACTTACAGCTGTTGCAACCCATTGTGTGACAGCGTCTGAAACAAAAAGTTTCCAGAATTAAAACTAATACTCGTCACCATGGCGTTAGTATCAATCTTAAAACGAAAGATTTCAGATCCAACCAACCCAACCCCCATCTCCCCCAAAAATGTCACCGCGGTGGAGATCTACTATTATCAATGCGTTCCTTTAACTTGTACCAATTTTCAACGATTGGAATAAGGCTTTCGAAAAATTAGAGGCTAACAATCTTCTGTAGTCAAGAGAAGTACTGTAAAGAAAAACTCCACTGAAAGATCTTACTATTTTGAGCGTCTTTCGGGTAGAACCAGGAGTCATATTGGAGATATTTGTAAGGAATCTCCTTAAAACTTGCGTGATCAACAACATCGTTCACAGTTTGTTCATACGTCTTTCCTTCCTCGGTATTGTAGTAGTAATATGCCCCGTTATCAGTATAGTAACCAACATAATTTACAGTCAAATCAAATTTCCTTGCAGCGTCTGTCTTGCCGTGGTAGCGAGTCATAATTTTTCCCCACTCCTCAAAGGCTGATCTAGCCGAGAGAAGACCATGAACTGTGACCTGCAATAATTTAATAAATTTATTTTAAAAAGCCTTTCTGTTAAGTCAAAGACTGACAAAAAAGTCCTCGGAGCAGATTCTAGAGCTTCACATCGCTGAATCATGAATTTCCTAATTCTAATGACTGGTTTTATTTAGTTTTTCTCTGAAATACAGCTATATTTATGATCATGTGTGCAACACCACATTACCCATAATTTCAAAATTATCGAAATTTCCCGAAATTTTGCATGAACATAAAAACGAACGAAAAAAAACCTATGTCCAGCCTAAAATTATATCCTGAAAATACAGCAAGACCAATGAACACTTAAGTTAATCTCATTCAGTAATGAATCTTCGTTTCATTAAGGTAATTTCATGAATGGGTCCGGGACCGAAAAAAGTTATCACCTAAGAAAAACTGCGGGGCAATGGTGATTCACATTTCTAATTTGACTGGAATATTTCGGTACTTAATTACAATTTATAGCGCGTTATCACTGATATGTAAAACTATGTTTTTACATTTTCCTTCCCCGTCGATAGAGATAATACTTTCGCTTTCAGTTGCTAGCGTGGAACAAATATTGTTTTAATATTAACTAGCAGGCCCGCAAAACAATGAAAAGAAAATTATTTATACCAATAAGAGTTTTAAAAGAAGTTAAGTTTTTGTTTGGCACCGACTCGGGCTCGAAACCATAACTCTCGCTTAACAGCCATAGGTCTCACAACTTACGCTAACTAAGCGTATTGCACTTGTCCTTTGCTCTTTCTACAGAAAATTTATGGACAATGGCGTTTGTGACTCGCTTGTTTTTGCTATACCGCATACTTAATGAGCGCAAAAAATATGCATAACAGGAGCTTAAATACGATGGCAAAGCGCGTCTGAAAACGCATTTATTAAGCGCTAGGTTGCCTGATTAAGAACCACTAAAACATGTTCCGACGGGAGCAATGTTAACGATTGTGCCCAATTGCTACTGATGTTTCATATAAAAAAAGGGAGATTAGACAATACGACCAATACTGCTAAAAACTTAGTTTCATAGCAATTTTTTGGAAAATGGTAAAAGAACCGAAATAAACAGGCATAAAATAAAACTCAACCTTTGTTTATCCTATGGAGGACAGAAAACTGTTTGATTTTTCCAATTCAGTCTGTTTGAAGCTCTTTGTGTATTCTGTTTTGGCCTATCGTTACTTGGGGTGACTATTTGCTCAACTGGTTTTCTTGGTCATTAAATTTGAGAAAATAGAGAAGTAAACAAAGGGAGAGAAAAAAAAACGAAAAGGAAAGAGATAGATAGATAGAGAGAGAGAGAGAGAGAGAGAGACAGAAACGGAACGGATGGCAGAGGGGAGAACTAACCGGAAAATCCCTGTGGTTTACCAAAAACAATCGTTCAAAGATTTGAAATAAAAACAAAAAATGGAAAAAAGAATTGCTACAAAGAGAAAACAATTACATTTTTTCATCCCCCAAACACACACACATACGGGATAAAAATTTTCAAGTCTACAAAAGGGAAGGTACCCGACACGCGTTCGAACACTAGACCCTCAGAATAGCAGTCCTCCATCTTACCAACTGCGCTATAACGACTACATTCCACCGTTTCTCAGAATCGCTTTTTAACGTATCAATAAAGATATTTCAGATTGAGAGCATTTGAGATCACAAAAATTAAAAAACTTAAATCTTTATCATGCGCTTCGAGAGGTCCCTTAAATATGCAAAAATTTTGTCCTATTTTAGAGCTCACGCGTTTAATAAATAGGATACTGATTTTTAAAGCCTAAGCATTGATTTTCATTATTCGTATAATATACCATGCCGGTATATTAGTTTTATTAACAATTTGACGGTCACATTAATCGGGCAAAAATGAAAGAGCAATGAGTGCACTCTTATTTCACAACAACGCGACAGATTCCTCTCGCTTTACCTCTATAAAGGACACAGAATATTGTTCGGGAACAGTGCTGACGTTCCCCATGATTCCATAACACAGCTCAGCGGATCCGTTGGGCTCGAAAGAATGCCATGTCATGTGGGTGACCAAAAATTGGTCAAACCGACTGTAAATTGTAGTTTCGTTTGCATCTGCGTCGAACAGTATCAACGGGCCTGACTTCAAACCAGTACTAAAAAAATGATTATGGTAAATAGCCGATAATTGTGGGTATTGATCGCAAAAGAGATAAATTTTAAAACTGTAGTGATATCAATCTAATTGACAACGTGAAACGAAGGCAAAACAATTGAAATTTGACGTGGTTATCTTTAACTTTGTTAAAGTTGTTTAAGTTTTGAGAACCTTAGGTTTAATTTCCATTTTTCTAATCAAGAAAAGCGTTCTATCGTACCATCTATTTATGGTTTAATTAGTTATCTGAAGTTCCAGCAACTTTTTCTCTTTCCGAGGTCCAATAAATCTGCATGAATCCATCAAAACTGGTAAAATTTGAATTGATCAGTCAGCACGAGCCAAATCGAAGCTGACCCAACAAAAAAGGTTGAAAAATTTTGATGTAATCTTTAGGCCACAGATAATACCTCTGAAAAATTTTGTCTAATAAAGAATCATTGTCTTTTGAGTTTTCTCCATGCTAGACGAGAAAGCCATCAGAACTTCGAATTAATGTCATTAAAAAACTTACTTTATTTAATAATTAAATACTTAACTGCGGAATACTGTTCAAAAATATTTAATACCAAATAAGACCTAATTTAGCAAGAAAGTATTTGCGTCTTTGACTGCCAATTTTCTGAAATTCTCTCACCTGTCGAGCAGTAATCTGTCCTCTTATTTCTTAGCACTAGAAAAATTTTGGACCAGTCTCCACAACCGAGAAAAAAGTACGAAACTTAAAACTTCAGTATTTATCTCTACTAGTATATTAAAGTAATTCCGCTACATCTTCTCAACAGACATAACCTGCTCAGCAATTGGCCTTTGACTTAAGCGTACCCCATTTCTGTTCTACTTGAGCTTGTGCACCAAGTACAACCTATAAAAATGTCGAAAAATTTCTTGGCAATACAATTAGAAAAATTCTCGGCTTTTGTACCAGAACTTAGTGGCAATTATTTTTAAGTCAGTTGTTATCCACTGAAACATTAAAAATTACTTCAACAATAGAAAGAGAAAAAAGATTATTTTGGAAAAAAATAGTTGGGTTAAGTCACACGTGGCCACAAAATCAATCACGCCAATTGACAAAAAGCTCACTCCAATAAGAATGACAAATAACGAACAAATGCTGATGCGAAAAATGTAACGTCATAGCTCGTAACAAACATCTGGACTAAAGAAACAGCAAGACAAGACCAAAATCAAATCCAAAAAATTACAAGACTTGATTACCAAATTCATTACAAGAGCATTTGACAGTTCGCAATGAATAAGACTACAAAAAACAAAACTTCGAAATAAACAAAAAAATATATGAAAAAGAGCTATCCTTTTTAAGAGAGCTAACAGTGTCAAAGAAAAAACAAAGAACTACACTTAAGACGTTCAAACAAGTGATCATCCACAAATTCGAAAGAGCGTTCAACTGATTAAAAACGGAGCCACACAAAAAAGCCTGTAACTAAATCTTAAAAATTACCATAACAAACATACTGTCTATTAGCAATAAACAATTTTGGAGAAAAATCCAAATATTTATTGCAATTTTGTGAAAAAGAATGGCATCACGTTAATAAAAAGCATTTTGCTATTTACAAAACCGCTTAAAAGTATAAGAAGAGAACCTCTCGAAACTTCAAGAGACTTGTCAAAAATACGACAAAAGAACAAGGGAACAATGAAAAAAAAACGCCGACAAAAATCGAAAATGTCTTTTTTAAATTAGTGTCCAAATCGTTAAAACAACAAGCTACAACTGAAACATTCAAAAAAAATTGAAATTTACCTTATCCGGAAATCCCATGCCAAATCCTTATTGACGAGAATCAGTGACAAGCCAGTCAAAAGAACAAAAAATACAGCGAACCTAAGTAATTTTCATAAAGGATCAAGAAAAAGCGCTGGAGTCAAAAAAGTTGACCATACTAGAGCCTTCAAAAAGGCAAAACTAGGCATCCTTAAAAATTACTAAAGACCATACAATAACAAGACTAAGTAAACATAACCGACTAACGTCGGGCGAATTGCCCTCAAAGGACCGGCGAGCGGTTGACTTTGTCAGTAGCTAGTCACAGTTTATTGAAGCTAGTGCTAGATTGATTCGCCTCTTCAACTTTTAGTTTTCTAGCTTTGTTAGTAAACAAATCAAATAGAAAACTGATATTTAAAAAATTTGCAAAATTAAAAAGAAAAGCTTCCAGATTTCACAGTGAAATGTTAAAAACTATTTTCTCTCCTGAGTTATATCAAGTAACCCATCTGCAAGACTTGAAAAATTTCGTTGGCCAGTAATGATAGTTTATACTCAGAAAAGGACAAAAACACTCAAAAAAATTTGAAAGCAATCGCAAATTTTAACAAAATCTTGCAAAAATTCGAGACATCAAAATCTTCAAAACCATTTCAATGTCTCATGAGACTATCCAGTATCACTATTTCAAGCTTTAATTAGTCTTACTGGCTCAAAAACATCCATAAACTTGGAATATGATAATAATTTTTTGAAAATTTAAAATAAATTTTATAAAAAAAGTGCTAAAACTGGAGTCATTAAAATAATGATAACAATTCCATGAGTCTAGAAACTATGCGACAGCTTTTTATGAAGCCTTGGAGAAGGTCCCTAGGATTCTGGTGCCAGAAAAATGATGAAAAAGTCAAAAAGAATCAAAAAATTTTGAAAAAATTGCAAATAATTTTGAAAACTGCTTGTCTGAAAATCTTGAAAAACCATCCAATACATCTAGAAGCTATGCAGTAACCTCAGCACAAACTCTAGAGGAGGTTATGTGGCTGTTGAGGTTGGAGAAACTAAGAAAACGACAAAAATGGAAAAAAAATAGAAGTTGCAAAAAAACTACTAAAATTTGTGATAAAAGTTGTAACTAATCCATAGCCAACAAACATTTTTCAGTTACTCATTACAAACCCTAACCAAGATTTTCTGTTAGACTGAAAAACCTGAATAAATCATAATAATGACAAATAAACTGACAATAGCGATAATAAACTGACAATAAAAGTCATAAAAAATTTAAAAATTGCAAGTTTTGGAAAAAATGCTAAAATTTGTGGTGTTGAAATCTAGAAAAACAATTCATTACAGTTAGATATTATACAGTACCTACTTTTAAACCCTAGAGGAGGTTTCTCGAGTCTTGAGGCTGGAGAAACCTAAAAACCAACAACAAAATTAAAAAAAATGCAAGTTTTATTTAAAAAAATTGATAAAATTTGTCATATTAAAAAATTGAAAGCTATTCCATGGCAAATAAAATTGTTTCATTAACTGATTATCAAAACCTTAAGGACGTTTTCTGGTCCCTGCGTTTGGAAAGAAGTGGATAAAAAAAATGTCAAAAAACTTGGAAAAATTTGCACAGTTTGTCAAAAAAAGGCTAAAATTCGTGATGTTAAAATGTTGAAACCATTCCACTACCACTATAAACTATGCAGTAACCTAATATAAAACCCTACAGGAAGTTTCTTGACACCTAGGACAGGAAAAACACAAAAAATGACAAACTTTAAATTGAAAAAATGTGTGAAAAATAGTATAAAATTGCGTGTTTTTAGCGATTGGTTGTTCGTCAGTAGCCACGGGGACGCGTTGGGGCGGGGTTGGGGGCAATAGGTGGGGGGGGGGGGGGTCAGCAGTGGGGGTGTCGACCTCTAAGAACCGCCCTTCACAACTTAAGTATAAGTCTCCAAAACAGTTTGAGCTGAAACAGAGCTGAAAGGCTCTAAAAGCAATTAATGCCCGCTGGGCGCTACCTGTTTATCCCGTTTTTGAGGACGAAAAATCAAAAGTGTCAGACGAAAAATCGGTCAAGCGAAAAATCGCATAAAAAAAGACCGACAGGACAAATATAATTGCTACAAACTTCGTTTGAGAGCAATTAATAACAAAAAGAGCAATAAAAACGAGCAAAGCTCGAAAATTTAAAGGCATAGTTCAGAAAAATAGAGATTCAAAAAATTAAAACCTTCAGCTTCCCATTGAATGAGTCAATCCAAGTTGCCTCAATACGTTTCAAAAAATGACCGCCTATAAACAATTTGTTTCTCGCACACCTGGCTGCTTCTGTGATACTAGACTCACCTCCGAAATTCGATTCCAATTGACAAAACTCATCACTGTCTGAGCACATCTAACAAAAAAGACAGTCACCAATAGAATCCAAATTCATGGGATTGTAAAAAACAAGAAGGTCAAACAGTTTCCCTCAGCTGTTGCAGCTACTAAAAAGCAACAAAACTGCAAAAATTCTTCAAAAACATGGCCATAATTAGACAAAATTAATTTTCACGATAATTAAGTTTCGAGATAAACTCAGACTATGCCGCAACTATCTTTCATGAAATTAATGGATCTGACACAATATTGGACACCATGCTGTTTAAAATCCTTAGATTGTAACAAAACAATTTGATATCTCAAGAAAATCAAAAATAAGCTTAAGATAATTTTAGAGTTATTAATTTCTTAGGTAAGCGGTAACCATGATTTTGTGTGATAATTAGGGAAGAGGAAACAATTGGGGGAAAGCTGTCAATTTGTTTGTTATCCACTGCACTATGATAAGGTTACAGAAAATTTAGTTCTGAAATTGAGTATATTTAAATTTGAAAACCTTTTGCAGATAAAATGAGAACAATTTTAATACTGATTTCAATGATGCAATCATCAAAAACGGAAAATGGTAACAATATCATTAAACAAACTTTCAATCAATGAAAAATTGTCGCCAAAAATTAAATATAATGAGCGCTGGGCCAGAAAAATTGACCAATACTGCTAAATCTAACTAAATAGAATTAAAATTATCTAAAAAACAGTTATCTAAATATGTGTTCAGACGAGAATGAAGCAACCGACAAACGTCGGATGAAATACTCTCAAACGAACAGCAGGGATCATTTTCTGTAAGCCGCTTCAGCCGGGGGGATTTACTGATTGCAGAGCTGGATACCATTAACAACTTCACAAATCACTTTCAAAATGTTATCATAACATACTACTAACTACATGAACGATTTAACCTTCACAAAGGCATATTTGTGGTGAAATATAAAAAGGTTTCCAGAGGAATAGACTTAAATTTTGTTTCTCAAATAGTAAAATGTGGCAGCGGCAACGCCGGGAGGGGGTTTTCTGGCTGCACGGGGCCCTTACGGTCTGAACGATGTGCAGGGGTCGGGATTGGGGGGGTCAATCTCTCAGAACCGCCCTTCACACCATAAGTATAAGTCTCCAAAACAGTTTCGGTGAATCGCATACTTGCAGACTAGTGAGCTGAAATGCTCTAAGAGCACTTACTGCCAGCTCGGCAATACCTGTTTATCCCATTTTTGAGGACCAAAAGTAAAATGGGTCTGTCAAATCGGTCAAGCGAAAAACAGCAAAAAAGACCGACAGGACTAATATAATTGCTAAAAACTTCGTCTGAGAGCAATTAAAGAGAAAGTCAACGGGAAATGTGTGAAAAAGAGCGAATGAGAAGGGAAGGGATAAGGACAGCGATGGAGAGAAATAGAGAAGACATCGAAGGGAAGAGAGAAAAAAGGAAGCAAACCAGAAAAGAGGCGCAAACAAAACAGGAAAAAGCAGGCAAATAGAGAAAAGAGGTAAAGAAAAGCATGAAAAGAAAGAGATAGAGCAAAAGTCAAGAGCAGAGAAATCTATCAAAAATCTGGTTCATAAGTTGACCTCGAAAAGCTCAACATAAGTATAAGTCTCCAAAACAGTTTCGGTGAATCGCATACTTGCAGACTAGTGAGCTGAAATGCTCTAAGAGCACTTACTGCCAGCTCGGCACTACCTGTTTATCCCATTTTTGAGGACCAAAAGTAAAATGGGTCTGTCAAATCGGTCAAGCGAAAAACAGCAAAAAAGACCGACAGAACTAATATAATTGCTCGAAACTTCGTCTGAGAGCAATTAAAAAGAAAGTCAACGGGAAATGTGTGAAAAAGAGCATATGAGAAGGAAAGGGATAAGGACAGCGATTGAGAGAAATAGAGAACACATCGAAGGGAAGAGAGAAAAAAGGAAGCAAACCAGAAAAGAGGCGCAAACAAAACAGGAAAAGGCAGGCAAATAGAGAAAAGAGGTAAAGAAAAGCATGAAAAGAAAGAGATCGAGCAAAAGTCAAGAGCAGAGAAATCTATCAGAAATCTGGTTCATAAGTTGAGCTCGAAAAGCTTTTACAGAAGTCCAGATCTTTTACGCAACACTTAACTTCTTGCGGGAACTTTTTAACATGAAATCATTCGAGTACAAGCTAAATAACTCCCGAAATGTCCCAAGCAAACAAACCCTACTTTTTAAAAGCCCATTTGTTGTTGAAAAATGAAAAAGGATAAAAGAGAAAAAAGATATCAAAGAAAAAAACAGGATTATATATTGAGGAACAGCTTGTGTAGGAATAGATACACTTATGATTCTAGCCTCTTTATTGCAGGTTGTGATGTTTAAAATTGCTACTGCTCACAAGTAGAAAAGACAGAAAACGAACAAGTAAGAGAGAAAAACGAGAACGCGAGAAACAGAACGGATGAGGGGGAATGTGGCGAGGAATGAATGCGGAAGAGAAGCGGAAGCAAAAAGAAAAAAGATGGAAAAGGCAAAGACGAAAAGAGGAGCAAGGACAGAGAACAAAGTTGAAAGCGAGAACTTGAAAAAGGAACGAGGAAAGAGAGCAAGTGAAACAAAGAAAAGGCAGGAAAAGGGAGAGAATACAGTCAACATTGAACGGCAAACATACCCGGCAGATTGCCGGAAAATAGCCGCCGTTGATTCCATAAGCATGATTGGGATTGAAAGAATAGAAGATATTGAAAAAAAAAGATTTTTGTACAAAAACAGTTTTTAAGTCCGATTTATTTTGATGGCATTTCGTAGTTGAACATAACGTACTTCTGTTTCTTAGAGAGAGGCTACAGGGGCTACTATCAACACCAATAAGCATTAGAGGTGGTAACTAAGACATATGAACGACGTTCAAATAGCGGGCATCTAAAATTGGGCTTTATGGGTTTATCCGGTTTCAATTTCTGACTTCAATTTTTTATACCGACTCTGTTCATTTTGAATTGCTTTGCTTAGCAACTGATGTTCAAATTCACTTTTAGCAGATTGAGAGAAGAGAGAAACTAGCCTAGAGAAGTCAAAAAGATTTCACGCAAAATGTCGAAAAAGCGGCAAAATGGTAAAGCGAAAAAAAGTTTGATGAAGTAAAAAAAATACGAGCGCAATAATAGCCGGCTGAGAAGATGAGGGCGGCTATTAAAAAATAAAAAAAAAGGCAGATAGAGAGAAAAAAAAAGAAGTCCGACACTGATAATCATAACTCGTTTCCAACATTGCCTCTTTTGGCATCTGTATTTTTCTGACATCGACCCTTTTTGCAAGCACGCTTTTTGGGTCACTGAATTTCCTTCCTTCCATAATTTTTTCAATGACCCCTATTGCATTCGCATTTTTTGGTCAAAACTCTTTTTGCATTTCTATCATTGACTCTTTTTCATTTCGGTTATCGATTCTTTTTTGCATTCTCGCGCTTTCAGTTTTTTAACAGATCAACAATTTCAGTCATTGACACCTCTCAATCTGTTCCCTTAACCATACTGCTCGAAAGCTCTTAAACAAGTCCTTTGAGAGCTCTTAAATATACTCATCAGAAGCCCCTCATACATGCATTTTTGCCTTTCGTTAACCATGGTGCATTATCAACTGTCCCACATTTAATATAGGATTTTGACGAGAAAACCCCATCAGGTAGCCTATAAAGCTCCACTTCGTTTTCCGGACTGGACTTAAAATGTTTCTCTTACACTATTTGAGCTCTGTCTTCTCGCTTGGGCCACAAACCAAACTTCTGTTGAATCCATCCAAACATGTGATCTCCAAGAGACCAAAAACCCACATTTAGTCCTGTCTCTACATTGTAGCATGGCCAACCAGATATTATGTCATCTCTAAAATGTTTAAATGTTTTAAAGTACTTTAACTTAAATTACTTAAATGTAAAAAGTACGTTCATTTGAAGTATTCTTTTTGAAAAAAAAAAAACTTGAAAAAGAGTAAATTCCGAGTTTGTGGAAAAATTAAAATAGCATCTGGAACAGGGGGAAAAGGAAGCAGTTCCGTGATTAGGGGGAATTGAATGTGTGTTACTCCTTTTTTGTGGTTAGAGAAAGCTCTATCAAAGACATCAGAAAAACTTCAACTTCTCTCGAAGATTCTGTTTCTTCAACTTACCTTATCCCGGTTGTAGAATTTTGAATGCCATTGGGATATGTCTGTTTGTGAACCTTTGCAGAAACAGTTTGAGATATCTGATAACTCTGTGTTTCCCATGTCACAAGAGTTCCCGATTCTCCTGATTTTTTATATCCTGACACCTCAGCATCGAATTCGCCAATTGCTGACACGCCTTGGTAAGCATTTGAGTAGAGCAACACCAAATCAATTCCATTTGCCTAAAAGATGGTCTCTTAATTGTTTTTCTCATAAATTAATTGTTTTTTGCAGAGCTTTTCAGAACACTGTCTCTCATCGACCACTACTGTTTATAGAAAAATTGGCCATTTTGAACCAATGATACAGCGTAAGGTTTTACTTTTACTCAAAGTCTGTGTAGTTAACTCATAGTTCCATTCATCACCTGTAACCTCATCACACACACAACACCACAAAGAACTTTCATCAACTTCCACAAAGCTGACTGGGCCAAGTTTTAAAGACGACATTGCAGGCTAATAAATTTCTACCACGCGGAGAAGACCTTAAGGAAAGCCACAAATGCAGCGGCTGGCAGGCATATCCCACAAGGAAGAATTAAAAAGATGGTTGCAAATTTTCCCAGCCAAGCTGAAAGAAAACATCCAGGGGACCCGAAAAAAAACGTAAGATAAATCTAACCATTAGATAAAAATGTTCAGCGCAAAAAGTGTTAAGCGCAAAATCCAGGGGACCCCAAAATAACGCAACTAAACCATGATAAACAAAAATGTTCAGCGCAAAAATGTTAAGCGCAAAAAGTGGATCAAAATTGTACAAACACTTACTCACAGAATTAACTGCTCTAAACTCTGAAGCACACTAAAAGGACTTTCGTCAAGTATTGCTAAACCACCTGCAAACCGAGCCATATACATTGACGCTAAGAAAACTACTCACCGTGATCCAAGGAAATGCGCCGATAAGTTTAACCAAAAATACACTCCACAACCTAAGAAAAAAGAACCAGAAAAAAAATGTACTAAGCATAAGGAAACTGGAAATAAAAGGCAGAACGTTTGTGTAACACAGTGAAAGAAGCTATAAGTGAAACAAAGAAAAGTAGGGCGCTGGGCCCAGATAGAACAGCGCCAATCCACTTACACAATATAGTCCCCATAGCACAGATACCTCAATGGCACCGTAACCGTTTCTTTAAACAGTGCAAAAATCCCGAACATCAGAAAAGTTGGCCGTGTTATACCCCTACACAAGCCGGGAAAACCCATAGACGAATCTAAGCCCACAAACCAATTGCACTCCTCTCCCCGATTGCACAACTAACAGAAAAACTTTTATTGAGTGACTTTATAGAATATTCACTAAAAGAACATCAGCATGTCTTTAGAACTGAGCACTCCACAACACCAACTCTCAATATTGTCACCTACAATATACAAAAAGGCCTTAAAAGAAAACCTTCAACCGTACTCTACTAGTAGCCTTAGGCCCCACTGACGCTTTCGACAAGGTTGATCACAATCTACCACTGGGAGTCATACTCGAGGCATCACTGCTGAGTAGCATTAAAAGATGGGTCGCTTCATACTTACACGGCAGGTTATCTTACGTAGAATACAACAAAAGAATGTCAAAGTGGAGAAAAGTCAAACAGGGTGTCCCCCAAGGTGGTGTAAACAATAAAGAGCAATTAAAACACGGTCCGTACTCAGTTGAACAAAGACAGCAAGCAACCAGGTACAACTCCCCCAAAGATAGCAGAAGAACGAACGTTGCCATGAATTGCATGTATCCGACTAGTGCAACTGAGCACTGGATACTGTCCCCTGCTAAACTCTTATTTGAGTAGGATCTGTAACAATGATAACCACTGTCCCAAATGTGATGTAGCACCAAATGACGTAAAACACATTTTCAACTGCAGTAAGAACACCACAAACCTGAAAGTGATTGACCTTTTTGAAATATCAGTAGAGGTAGCTAAATGGCTGGACTTAAAACCATCAGTCCTACAGAACCCCACTGCAAAGAATAATCCGCCTTCCTTGCCCTTTCCCCTGATGTTGACGATGCTCCTCCTAGTCACACTAACCCGGGGACCGCATGCCATTCACCACGGCGTAGATGCAGAAAGTTTGCCGCACTACAAGCAAGTTGCGGATAGGCAGTCACACACACTACTACTAATATATCTATTATTATGATACAAATTCAACTATTGAACCAGTTAAAAACGGAAACAAGCGCCTGTATCCCGCCAAAATTGCCTGCGAATTGCAGCTCAGTGCAACAGCTACGACGACAACTTTAACCCGAAGTGTGACTATGCTTATGCGTTATGGAATGATGTTAGAAAAATTTAGACTTCCTGGACCTATCCGTTATACCCACATTTTATCCAGCCCTACTCGCTGATTACTTCTTTTTTTGAAAAAGCACGTGCTCCGGAGGTTAAAAATTTTAAGTATTTGCTGGGGTTAGGCACCATATACATAAGAGTTTGAAGGCTTTAAAAGATGCATACAATTATTATGATGGCAATAGTAAAAAAGTTCAAAATAATCAAGGCATTAAAAAAATTGAATACAAAGCTTCGAACCCTCACGATAGATTGCCACAAAACAGTTGCCACAATTCTGCTTTAATGAGGAATGATTAAACAATTGTGAGGAATGAAAAATCATAAGATTACGTATCTTTTGACTCGGAAAAAGCCAGCGTCGCGTACCGCATTTGGTGCTGAGTTTTGTCTTGTAAAAAATCTATAAATTAGAAATTCAGTCGGTCATGATTTTGCAGCGACAACTCATCTTCTAAATCTGTCAGATTCTTCCTCATGTAAATTCCATATGTCAATCCTTCTCTAGTAATCTAGTATCAGCAATTATTTAGCAGATCCACAACGCAATGTATATATAAATAATTAACATGCTTCTGTAGCTGACTGGAAATAAAATATAAAACTCCCTAAATTATTCCAAATTCTTCAAAGACTGATTGTTATTGAAAGAATTATTATTCTACCCGCCATAAAAAAAATAAAAATGTTTCAGAGCAATTAATGATACTGATAAGACTTTGACACGCTTTAAAACAGCGGAAAAGGTCTTCAAAAATTCGGTCAACAACATCAATCCATCAAGCAACTTAGATATTTTGTACGAATTGAAAGGTCAAGTTTATCTCTTTTTCGAATGACAAAAAAGTTTGATAAAAAACTCTCCCGAAATACATCATTTCTGACTCAGACTTATTAGAAATATCAAACAAATAAATTGTAAAAAAGGGGCCAAATCAAAGGCAAAGCAGATCAAATTTTATTTAACTAGTATAGACAGATAAGAAAGTTGGAGACTTTTAAATATCAGCAAATTTTAGCCAGGTTTAAATCAAAAAATTGTAGATTAAAACACAGAAATTTGTCTTCTGTAAAAAATCAAAGAGTTAGAAAATTCAGTTATACTTTTGCAACGACAATTCATTTTCTAAATGTGTAAGATTCTTTATCATGTATAATCCATATCTTAACATTTCTCTAGTAATCTAGTATCAGCTATTATTTAGCAGATCCACAACGCAATGTATATATAAATAATTAACATGCTTCTGTAGCTGACTGGAAATAAAACAAGAAACACTCCATTAACTATTTCGAAACTCTTCAAAGATTGATTGTTATTGCAAGCATCAGTATTCTACTGTCCATCAAAAACATTAGAAAAATGTTTTAGAGCAGTTAATGATACTGATAAGACTTTGACATGGTTTAAAACTGCGACAAAGGTCTTTCAAAAAGTCGGTCAACAACGTCAATCCATCAAACAACTTAGATATTTCGTACGAATTGAAAGGCCAAGTTTACTCTTTATTGAATCGCAAAATAGTCGACAAAAACTCTCCCGAGGTACATCATTTCTGATTTTTACCAGAAACATCAAACAGTTAAATTGTGCAAAAAAAGCCAAACAAAAGGAAAGGCAGATCAGATTTTATTTAACTAGTATGGACAGATCAGAAATTTGGAAACTTTTACGTAACAGCAAACTTTAGCCAGGTTTAAACCAAAAAACGTGTAGAGAAGTTTTGTCTTCTGTAAAAAAATCAAAGAATTAGAAAATTCAGTCGGTCATACTTTTGCACCGATAATTCATTTTCTAAATGTGTAAGATTCTTTATCAAGCATACTCCATATCTTAATCTTTCTCTTGTAATCTAGTATCAGCTATTATCTAGCTGATCCACATCGCAATGTATATATAATTAATTAACAACTTTTATAGCTGACCCTCCATCAATTATTCTAAAATTCTTCAGAGATTGAATGTTATTGCAAGCATTTATAATCCACCAGCCATCAACAATATAAAAGAAAACTGTTTTCAATTAATTAATGATATTGATAACACTTTGACATGCTTTAAAACTGCTACAAAGTTCCTTCAAAAAGTCGGCCACAAAATCAATCCATCAAGCACCTTAGATATTTCGTACGAATTGAAAGGCCAAGTATTACTCTTTTTTGAATGGTAAAAAACTTTGACCAAAAACTCTCCCGAAGGTCATCATTTCTGACTTATCAGAAATATCCAACAAATAAATTTTACAGAAGGTGCCAAATAATAGGAAAAGCGATCAGATTTTATTTAACTAGTATGGACAGATCAGAAACTTTTACGTAACAGCAAATTTCAGTGAGGTTTACAACAGAAAATTGTAGCACTTCATGTCTCACAAGAACTTTTTACTAATAAAATGGATCATTTTCAAATTATAAGTTATGTTTAATCACTTATTACTAATTACTACCTGATATTCCTCTCCAGAATCGCGAACAAAACCATTGACCGATTTGCTTAGACCGGCATTAGATAAACGAATAAGATTGGCAAATAATAACCATACTGTTATTTCTAACTGATTTAACTTCATTTCAGATTACAAGAAATCCGTCAACTGACCAAAATCCTCAATAATCGAAGTAAAGATAGTTAAGTCTAAATGTAGTTCAAGTCCGAGAGCAAACAAAATCAAGTGATCTTAAGTTATAGAAATAAGCCAACGCCAGCTAGAAACATCAATTTAACTATTTACATAATAGTATGCCATTCATGGGTGTGTTATGCCTTCTTCAAAGTATTTTTAATACTTTGTACTCCACGAAGTTTTCGCTTTAACTTTAAGAAAAGTCTAGGACCACATCCTGTTACATTATATTGTGTGAAACGAAATGAAAAGAAAGAAAACTTGTCTCTGAATTCATTCACGATATGACCAGCGATCAACATCAGTTAACTCATAACTGGTTATTATTATTACAAAGGCATTATTTACAAACCGTGCGAGACTAAAACAATCAAGTTTTCAGTTTTCTAAACATAGGCTTATTTGTTAATTAATTCAACTCAAATGGCTACTTTCATGTTGGTCTGGCAACAATACAGCTGCGGTGTAAAAGTTCTGACCGAAAACTCGATGATTTATGAACACAAATTTTGCGCAGTAAGCCAGTAAACTGTAAGTCGTAATTAGGAAATCAGCAATGCGTTGTAATTTCCCAGAGAAAGTTCAGAAGACCATAGCGAAGAGAATTAGCATAACCAGCCCCTGACAATTAGCACCGAGTTAATTCAAGTAACAAAACGTTCAAGTCCTTGTCTGACTGAGCATATCACACGCAAATGATGAAACCAACGTGAACAGAGATGATCTGCCGAAAAATAATGTTTGCAATCAAATCAGGAAGCAAGACATTTGAAATTAGCTGTTCAATTCTTTTGCTCACTATCATAAACTGTTTTTGGGATAATTTTAGCACCTTCCAAAAACAAGCACTGTACACCTCCAAAAATATTGGGCAAAATAACTTTGACTAATTGATTAACCAAAGACGAAATAGAATACATTATTACCAGCATGGAAACAAAAAAATTAAGATTAATTTATTCATGCTTTATTGGCTAAAGGGAAGAAACGACATTCAAAAGAAGTTGACCAAAGAAACTATGCAGCACACCAGACACATGATTCATTTGATAAACAGCACATGTTTCATTTTCAGCAAGCGATCATGCAGTTCAAATAAATTAAGAAACTACCCTCCTCTACACAGGGTGAATATTGGCTGGTCCCCGCCCCCAGCACTACATCTTCAAAGAATTTCGTATTGTTCAAATATATCAAATAAGAATATAGTACACAACCATCAGCTGAGAAAAATGTAAAACAAAAGAGATAGCATCAGAACAAAAACAACTTAAGGCGAAAGTAGATGAGGCAAAAGAAACTTTCTCTCTTCTGCAACAGCTCCCATTCGAGCATCTACAATTTCGCGCCACCTAAGTGTGCTTGAGCCTCGAAGGCAGAGGATGAAACTCTTTAGGAGCGAAGCTGATTTCTGTCCCTAGGTGGTCGCGTTCACACAATTAAATAACAAGTTTACCCCAGATTGGCGGGGTAGGGGCCCTGCCAGATAGTATTCCTTTGACTAAGGATCCAGGGTGCAAAAACTTTCATGATCTCGGAACTGAGCCTGTAACTTTTGATGAGACTTTGCACGCGGCCCCGAAATGGTAAAAAACTGAAAATTCTACAAGGCCACATCTGCCAAATATCAGGTTGGTGGGTCAAAATGCGACTTTCTGAGAAAAGTGATCCCCGCTCGCAATTTTTTGAAATTTTTTCAGATTTTTTGTTGTGCAGTTCGATCAAGCACAGGTAGGAGTGTTATAGCGCGCAGAGAAGTCGAAGGTGACAGAACTCAAAATTTTTCAAAAAATCGTGATTTTTGACAATTTTTTCGTGATTTTTGACTTTTCTCGGAAATGACTGACTTTTGACCTTTGACCTCCATGATAAAATTTGTCTGCCGTTGAAAAGTAGTGGGGGTCGCAGAAGTGTAGTGTTGGCGTAGGGGCACTCTAAACGTCATTTGGGATCAACATTTTTTTGACGGTTGGGGGGCACAAGAGCCCTTTTCATAAGGAGTTTACTGCTAACCTAATTGAGCTATTGATGTCCTGTAAAGTCGAGTAGGTGATCCAAGTAGTTAGTAATGCACGCGAGTAATAAAAAATGTGAAAAAAAAGTTTTTGAAAAAGTTGAATTTTAATTTTTGAATTTTTGGCCCAATTTTTCAAAAATTTGACCAAAAAACGCGAATATCAAACTTTCGAAAAAATGATTTTTGATGCTAAAAACGTGCTGTTGAGGCTGAGCTTACTAACTCAACTACCAAATTGAATAGCGCTTCAAGGTCATTTCAAGATGTTCAGTTTAGAATAGCGTGACAAGCGAAATTTAATGCTACATTCTATCGAAGCCAAACGGATTTGTTCATTTTGTTCTACATTTATATTTAGCAACTATTATTAGTACACAATCGCCATTTATGAAGTCAAACTATAACTCAAACTCGAACTACCTCAACCACCAGCAAAACAATACTACGACTCAACAATATTGCATCAGATTCTTTGCGATTGGATTGCGAATCAACCTGTTATTGATACAGAATATTCGACAAAACTTCTACATGGTTAACAAATTTCCCATGACATCAAATTTACACTGAAAAAGTGACGTTATGGAAAAGTGTTCACATTCTGTCGACATTATTATCTACAACCAATCAACAGTTGAATTTGACATGTAAATCCACGTGACTAGCAGCATAAAAGGAGCTTGAAAAACTACCAAAAATCAGTTGAAATTTGCAATTTTGGTTATATTAAACTGACATACAGTGCGTATTGAAGCACACTTTCTTGAGCGGTAAATTACTTGTTATCGTGTCTTGTTTCTGTAGATCATATTAGTGATTGTACAGTTTTAACTTTACTTTGACTTGTGAAAAGAGAATTAACTTTGATATTCTCAAAACTTTCTTTCTGAGGAACGAAGTTCCTAAGTAAGAGAAACTTTGTGCGAAGCATAAATATAGCGGATAATACAGTTCACAAAAGTTAACTGCAAAAACACAATATCCGGACAGATTTGAAACCGCTGAAACGAACTGGGCGGTGTAAAGTTTTCCTTGACTTTGATAGGAGAGCAGCCGTTACATTTGGTCCGCCGACCCGGACAGTGGAAGGCAAACTGCTGTCCAATCTGATGAAGAGAGTGCCGAAGGCACCCCCCAAAGAGAATCAAACAAATCAACAGCGCAACACCAGTGAGGCAGAACGAAAGTTGCGAGTGCACTTCACAAATTACGTTGAAGAACTAACCTCGCTTAAAAGGAGCAAGCAAAGCAAAAGGCAACCAGGCAATCCAAACACAATCAGCAGAGAGGAGCTTCAATCAACAGCTCAAAGGTACGACAAGAAGCTCATAGATTTACGGGAGGAAGTCAACACCAAAACAGGGATTGGCTACAAAATAATTGAAGATTCAGATCGACCCAACAAACTAAAGGTCCTCTACCAACAGACTGTTCACCTTCTAGAGGAAGAAATACCCAAGCAACTGCAGCGTCAAAACAAGCTTGTGCCCTATCAAGCTAATTTCGTTGAAGAGCATCTGAAAGAAGCAAGGGAGTGCAAAGCAAGTTTGGACTATCATTGGCTTGCATATATAAGCAAAGGCACGCAACCAGAAATGAATGCAGAGCAAAGCAACGCAACCCAAGCAGTGAACGACAGCGAGAGCAACAATCACCAAACGGACAACCCAGTTGCTCAAACAGTGCAAAATGGAGCAACAGCAAGTGGCCAAGAAACGGAGAATGTTTCGGAAACATCTTCAGCAAAGCAAAGGCGAGAGGAAAGGATGAAGAAATTCGATATCGAATTTGAAACCAAGATGCGACTCGAACAAGCACGGTTCGAGCGAAGGAAGCTAGAGCTGGAAATGCAAATGAAGGAACTGGAAACCAAGCATCAACTGCTGGAGGAAGAGCGTGAGCTAGAGCGCAAAGTGAAGAGAACAGCATTAGAGAACGGTGATGCTCGTTCCCAATCAACTGGTGCTCGAGACAAATCACCCTTCAACTGGACCCCCAAGAAAAGAGATGTCTCTGACTGGGCCAGCAGAATCGACAACCTTCAAACACCAGATCGATCAACAGCTCGCTTCGAAGTAACCCCTGAAGTGAACAGGCAAAGTCACTTCTCACGATATCGCAGTTCACGAGACCGATCCTCAAGTGTTGAAGACCGAGACGTTTCCCCCCGAGCTGGTCTACTCCGACACAACAGTGGATATGCAGGTAGCAATAACCTACCAAAGCTGAAGTTGAACAACTTCGATGGAAACCCTCTCGAATGGCCGGAGTGGTCTAGTATGTTCATTGCTACAGTGGATCAACGACCAATACCAGACTCAGAGAAGATGAGCCATCTAAAGACTCTACTGACAGGCAAGGCAAGGTCAGCAATCTCTGGAATGGGCTATTCCGGACAGTTCTATGGTGCTGCATGGAGCATTCTGGAGAGGAAATTTGGAAGGCCTCATGTGATCATTGATGCACAACTGGAGAGTCTTCGCAAAGCAAGTCAGGTGAAACCACACGACTCAACAGGTCTGATCAGTTTCTCAGTTATTGTTTCGAACTTTGTGAATGTGCTCAAAGAGTACAAGCAGATTGGTGATCTGCAATCAAGCTCGACATTGTATATGGCAGTAGATAAACTACCCCAAGTTCTCAAAGAGAAGTGGTGGTTCTATGTTGATGATAAAGATGAAGATTGGCCTGATCTGATTATGTTTGACAAATGGCTATCAAGGATAGCATTCGTGCACGAAGGGTTTTCAGCTTTCAAGGGAGAGCGAAGAGAAGAAGACCGAAGAAGCACAAATAGAGACAAACGGTTCTCGAAAACATCGAACTTCAGTGCAAGTTCGAACGTGAAAGAAACAAAGCAAACGCAAAGTGATCACTGTCCGCTAGCTGATGGCACTCATAAAATATGGAACTGTCCACTATTCAGGAACATGAGTGTGAATGATCGGTACGCAGCAGTGAGGAAGCAACGCTTATGTTACGGATGTCTAGGCAAAGGGCATGCAATCAAAGATTGTAAAGTCAATGCGTGCGGCATCAATGGATGCATCAAGAAGCACAACCGATTGCTACACTCAGAAAACCAAATGGACGAGGGCAATCACGCAGTCAACGTAAGCGCAGCACCAATCAACCAGAGTAACGAAGTTACTAGCTTTCTTCAGATAGTTCCTGTCTCAATACAGAGCGGTGGCAACAGGCTGAACACATATGCTTTCCTCGATAGTGGATCAACGGTTTCATTCATCGATCAAAGTGTGCAAGAGAAGTTACGGACCCAAGGCACCGATGTGACGCTCAACATAGCTGGCATACACGGAACGAAGGATTTGAAGACAGAAAAGGTTCCTCTAAAAATAAAGGGAGTACATTCAAAGGTGCATTCAATCGAGGCGTTTGCACACCCGTCAATCTCCTTGGGAAACACAAACTACAACTACAACAAGCTGAAGCAAAGCTTCAACCACCTGAGTGTTTTACCCAACAAAAGCTTCAACTTGATGGAAGTTGGCATCATCCTTGGTCAAGATGCTTATGAGCTACAACGACCATTGGACTACAAGATAGGAACACGAAGTGAACCTTTCGCCGTTCTAACAGAGCTAGGATGGGTAGTCAGTGGACCCATGACGGGCAAAAGAAGACAAAATGTTTGTCATTTCGCCTTCACAGAAGATGTGAAAGTGGCTGAGAATATCCAAACCTGGTGGGAAATAGAAACCTATGCTTCCAAAATCAACGTCGTCAGTCAGTCAAAGAAGGAACTGCAGGCGCAGAAGATGCTAGAGAGTACGACGAAGTTCACAGGCGAGCGGTACGAAGTGGGAATGCTGTGGAGTGAACCAGAGCCAAACCTACCAAACAACTACAGCTCAGCCTTGGGTCAGCTTTACTCACTGGAGCGAAGATTCCAAAGGGACCCAAACCTGAAGAATTTGTATCAACAGTCAATAGATACAGACGTAGAAAAAGGATTCGTAAAGATATTGGACGAGTCCGAAGTGAATGGCAACTTCGGGAAAGAATGGTATTTGCCACACCATCCAGTGCTAAACCCGAACAAGCCTGGCAAAGTAAGACGTGTTTGCAATGCTGCCTCAAAGTACAAAGAAGTATGCCTTAATGATAAGCTACTAGCAGGACCTGATCTGCTACATGGGTTGATTGGAACAATATTCAGATTCCGTGAAGGACCAATAGCCCTGACAGCTGACATCGAATCGATGTTTCTACAAGTGCAAGTTCCCGAACAGGATAGAAGTTGCTTGAGGTTTTTATGGCGTCCAAGAACTAACGAACCTGTTCAGATATACGAATATCAGCGTCACGTATTTGGAGCTAAGAGTTCTCCAACTTGCGCGAACTATGCTCTCAAGCGAGTGGGACTGGACAACGAAGAAGAGTATCCAATAGCAACCAAGGCAATACAAAACAACTTCTACATGGACGATTTCATCAAATCAGTGGAAACCCCGGAAGAAGCAATTCAAGTCATCAATCAGCTACAACCTCTTCTCTCACAACACGGATTCGAGCTGAAGAAGTGGATAAGCAACAACGATGAGGTTACCGAAGCAATCCCAGAGGACTTGAAGTCAATCAGCAACACAAAGCAAGTCGAAGTGGAACCCAGTACGGAGGGATCTTCAGTGCTAGGACTACAATGGACCGTTACTGATGACATCCTTCAAGTATGCAGAGGTACAAACAAGGAAGTTGAAGCACCTATAACCCAGAGGAAGATTCTGTCACTGGTATCTTCAGTATTCGACCCGATCGGATTGTTTGCTCCGTTCAGTGTTCATATGAGACGACTTCTGAAAGGCATCTGGACTAAAAATGGACAACATTGGGACAACGAAGTGGAGCCTAGTGAAGAAGAAGAATTCCTGAGATGGAAAGAACAACTTCCAATAGTGGCTGAAACCAGCATCGATAGAAGATACTTCAACAGAGAGAGGGATAAAACCGAACTTCATGTGTTTGCTGACGCATCTGAAGACACGATGTGTGCAGTGGCCTATCTACGTTCACAACCAAAAGAATACTGAGCTGACTTAGCATTTGTCATCGGAAAATGCAGAGTGGCACCGATGAGGCATCTTTCAATACCGCGATTGGAGTTGCAAGCGGCAGTCATGGCAGTGAGGTTGAAAGAACAGATAGTCAAGGAACATGAAATGAAGATAAATAGTTGCAGTTTTTGGTCAGACTCAACTACGGTATTGCAGTGGATACACAGTTCCCATCGCAAACAACAAGTGTTTGTGGCCAATCGAGTAGCTGAGATACTAGATACAACTGATGTTTCACAGTGGAAACATGTCAGCGGTATCAACAACCCAGCGGACATTGGCACCAGAGCAATCAACATTGAGGAACTCAAGAGGAGTGAGTGGCTCACTGGGCCGGCCTGGTTAAAACGACCAGAAAGCTTTGCATCAGATGAAGAGAATATACCCTCATCAGTATTCGTGATACAGGCTGAAGAGAAGAAAGCTGTTATCCAGTGGGAACGATTCAGTAACTTCAACAGACTAGTAAATACAGTGGCATACGTACAGCGAGCATCGAACAAACACAAACCAGCAACACTCATAGTTAGCATCGAAGAAAGAGCAAAAGCAAAAGCAACAATCTTCAAGCTACTACAACAAGAACAGTTTGGTGAAGAGATGAAATCTCTCAAAGCTGAAAAGGAAATTCCAAAAGTCAGCAAAATTCTACAATTTTCCCCCTTCCTGGATGAAAAAGGACTTATTCGAGCCAAAGGCAGAATAGGCAAAAGTCAGTTGGATTTCAATGCAAAGCATCCAATACTGTTACATTGGAAACATCGTGCAGTTGAATTATTCTTGCGAAACGAGCAAGGACAATCAACACGAAGGCACTGAGCATGTAAGAAACATTGTTCAACAGAAGATGTGGATCCTAGGCATACGAAATGCCTTGCGATCAATCAAGAACAAGTGTGTAACCTGCAGAAAAGGCAGAGCACAAACGATAGCACCAGTAATGGCAGATCTACCCGAAGAGCGGTTAGATGCTTTAACAGCCTTTACAAATGTTGGAGTCGACTACTTTGGCCCTTTCATTGTGAAGATTGGGCGAAGAAATGAAAAGCGATGGTGTTGTCTTTTCACATGTCTAACTATGAGAGCGGTGCATATAGAAGTGGTACCCAAGTTGGACACAGATAGTTGTCTCAATGCAATAATGAGATTTATTGCTCGAAGAGGCAAACCGAATACGATCGTCAGCGACAACGGGACAAACTTCGTTGGAGCTGAAAGAGAGTTTGCGGAGTATGTTGCAGCATGGAACAAAGAAGGGATCGAAGAACATCTAATTCAACGAGGGATCAGATGGAAGTTCAACCCACCCGCAGCACCTCATTTTGGAGGAGTATGGGAGCGGTTGGTGAGAAGTTGCAAGAAAGCAATGTATGCAGTGTTGGGGAACAGATCAGTCACCGAGGACGTTCTTTCAACAACGATGTGCATCGTTGAGCAGACTTTGAATGCGAGACCTTTGACTCCAGTCAGTTCGGATGTTAATGACTTAGAAGCATTGACCCCCAATCACTTCTTGCTTGGCAACAGGAACGTTTGCTTACCCTACCTACCATGCGCGGAAGAATTTGTTGATCATCGAAAGCTCTTTCGACAAACTCAAGCCTATGCAAATCTCATATGGGACAGATTTCGGAAAGAATATCTGCCAACTCTAAATAATCGGCAAAAATGGCGATCTACGGCGAACGAAACCCTTAAAGAAGGCGATCTCGTTTGGTTGATCGAAGACAGCGATAAGCGTGGATATTACAACCTAGGTCGAGTTACGGAGACCATCGATGGGTCTGACGGTGTGATTCGATCAGCTATAGTTCGAACGAACGACGGAGTGTACAAGAGACCAGTAGTGAAGCTCGCCCCAGTACTAACTGGAAAAGATGTTTTCGCGAAGGAAAACAGGGCCGGCGATGTTGAGGCTGAGCTTACTAACTCAACTACCAAATTGAATAGCGCTTCAAGGTCATTTCAAGATGTTCAGTTTAGAATAGCGTGACAAGCGAAATTTAAGGCTACATTCTATCGAAGCCAAACGGATTTGTTCATTTTGTTCTACATTTATATTTAGCAACTATTATTAGTACACAATCGTCATTTATGAAGTCAAACTATAACTCAAACTCGAACTACCTCAACCACCAGCAAAACAATACTACGACTCAACAATATTGCATCAGATTCTTTGCGATTGGATTGCGAATCAACCTGTTATTGATACAGAATATTCGACAAAACTTCTACATGGTTAACAAATTTCCCATGACATCAAATTTACACTGAAAAAGTGACGTTATGGAAAAGTGTTCACATTCTGTCGACATTATTATCTACAACCAATCAACAGTTGAATTTGACATGTAAATCCACGTGACTAGCAGCATAAAAGGAGCTTGAAAAACTACCAAAAATCAGTTGAAATTTGCAATTTTGATTATATTAAACTGACATACAGTGCGTATTGAAGCACACTTTCTTGAGCGGTAAATTACTTGTTATCGTGTCTTGTTTCTGTTGATCATATTAGTGATTGTACAGTTTTAACTTTACTTTGACTTGTGAAAAGAGAATTAACTTTGATATTCTCAAAACTTTCTTTCTGAGGAACGAAGTTCCTAAGTAAGAGAAACTTTGTGCGAAGCATAAATATAGCGGATAATACAGTTCACAAAAGTTAACTGCAAAAACACAATATCCGGACAGATTTGAAACCGCTGAAACGAACTGGGCGGTGTAAAGTTTTCCTTGACTTTGATAGGAGAGCAGCCGTTACACGTGCTTCTCCGCAAAAATTACTACTGGCAGGTATTTTTTGCCCAAAAATCAAAGAAAAAAGGATTTTTTAAAAGGTTCAAATTTTTGCGAACTTATGATTTTTTCAATATAATTTAAAATCGGGACTGGCTGAGGGGCTTGCCCCTAAAGACAGTCCCCATATTAAACGGAAGGAAGGGACATAGCTTCTCCATTAAATTTAAATCCCAGCCGGAACGATTCGGCCAAGTTAACACTAGTGTTGTAACAAAAAGGAAATTTTTTGCCTCGTTTTTGTTACTTTTTGTCAGAAAGTTATGTTAGACATTGTAACTAATGATCAGTCACCAACTGCAAGTCAGCTGCGTGAACTAATGTGAGCGGCGATCAGCTGACAAGGTTTGACCGCTTGCCAAGAGGCGAAACTCATGACAGCCCTAGATATATGTCAGCGAAGCTGTCCTCTTTTAGCGCAGAAAGCTTCAACTCCAGTGGTTTAAGCTAAGCGCCTTTGAAGCTGACTGATTTAGCTCCTCTAAGGCAAGTGGACAAAATGTTGATTTCTTAACATCACTCACTCTTTGTTCATATTCATTCTTTTTAATGAATTCACGATATTTGCAGGCTTCGCTACTGCTTTCAGGACAACTTTTGCAATCGGCTTGAAAAATTTCAACATCGAAGTATGTTTTGTGGAACCTATATTCCCAAAGTCAGTTGTCCTTGAAATCTGATCTTGCATTTTCATCAGTTCTCTTTCGCTTAAGAGCGAACGTTTACCGATGCAACGGCTGAAGATGAGGTTCAATCTTGACATCAATTAACAAACCCGCAAAGGAATTGCAATTTTTACTTTTCCTCCTGTGGGTGCATCCTCCTTCCGGACAGTGGAGGGACTATACCACAGCGAAATTTTAATTGAATGCTCGTAATGATGGCTTCTTTACTGGATCCAAGTCATAGCTCAGGCAACGCCAACGCGAAATTCGAATTCGCGTTAGATCAAAGTAATATCGCTTCATTTGCGCTCAACCAAGTTGATGCTCCTTTTTCATTAGACAACTGAAGAGACCGAATCTCCTTCTTATTCATTTCTTTCATAATTGTCGTCTTTTTTGGTTTAATATCAAGCTCTTCCGCCTTTTTCATTTCATATCGGATTTGTTGTTGCGTTATTTCCGTATTGCTCAGAGATTCGGAATATGGAATTGACCGTTTAAACGATCGTTCCTCTTTTTTAAATGGTCTTTAGGTTTAGAGATGCTGATGCCAACCTCACTAACGGATAACCAAAAAGATTTTTAGGTATTTTTGATTGTAATGTAGATTTTTGATTCCTTAACAGATTCGAAAGCAGCTCGCAGTTTATTGATTTCTCATCTTATTTATATGTCCTCAATAATATGTGTTGTGTAAGATAAGAAAATCAACTCATGCTGAGATGATGAATGAAAGATTATTAAACTGTTTGAAAGGAAATACTGGCATGAAAGGCCATTTTTTTCAACAACTATTTCTGCTCTTCCAGTGAACTCAATACAATTTGTTTTCTGTTTTATCAGAACCTACTACATTATCAAGCACTGTACAACCGTCAAATAGTTCGAATATATCGAGAAAAAAAAATTGCTGTTCATTTTGAAAAGATGTTCTTTGGGAATATTTTGCCGCTTGGTAAATTGATAAATGAAAGCAGAACATTGTTTTTTCTACAAGTTGAAAAGTTTTGTTCAGGTTATCAGGAGCGCCGACAACATACGCATTCGAATAAGCACTCACTTTAACATCCTCCGCATACCACTTTTGAACTGGGATACAATTGTCAAGAAATTCAAAAACGGAGACGTTGGCAGTTCCATACTTCAACATGCAAGGGGGTCACTTTTCATGAAAGAGTATTGTTTTTTGTCAACATCAACATGCAAGGGGGTCACTTTTCATGAAAGAGTATTGTTTTTTGTCAACAAACAATTTTAATGGTTCATGATATGAAATACATATGGGGCAATGGAGACAAAAGAGAATTTTCCCGTTGTTCTTAAAAGAAGGTCACGCTTGAGAGTATTGAAAGCTTACTCTTCGTAAGTTGCCCGATATCATCCGAATTTGTATTTTTATTGGCAGCTCTCACGGAAAGAATGGGATTTTCAGTTCTTCTTTCTTTGACCCAGACATAATGTTAGTCACCACCAAAAATACTAAGGTCTGCTTTACACACTTGACAATAGTTCTTCCAATAGTTCGCCATACAGAAGAACAACTTAAAAGAACAAACAATTTTAATGGTTCATGATATGAAATACATATGGGGCAATGGAGACAAAAGAGAATTTTCCCGTTGTTCTTAAAAGAAGGTCACGCTTGAGAGTATTGAAAGCTTACTCTTCGTAAGTTGCCCGATATCATCCGAATTTGTATTTTTATTGGCAGCTCTCACGGAAAGAATGGGATTTTCAGTTCTTCTTTCTTTGACCCAGACATAATGTTAGTCACCACCAAAAATACTAAGGTCTGCTTTACACACTTGACAATAGTTCTTCCAATAGTTCGCCATAGCATTTGCCTAATTCCTATTGGTCGTACAATGATGCACTTTTCAGAAGCTACTAACCGACATAAATTCTACGCAAAACGGAAAGTCAAACGAGACCTTGCTATGGGTACTGCTAGTGTAGCTGTCATATTGCATAGATCAATCGAGAACGCCTAAAAAATGTCAGAGGCCCTCGCCATTCATTGGCATCAAGGCTGAAGATCCATAGCTTCTTTGCGTTTTTACGGCAAATCAGCTAATCATTGAGGTACTAAGTTTTAAATAAGGACGAAAATTTTGAATGATTTTTTGCAAATTAGATAACTCAATTTTGCTTTGCGTGCTTCTGATTGTTAGATGATGAGACAACCCGCAACCACCACCCCTGTCCCTTTGTCATTGAGGTCAGCGTACCACAAAGGAGTGCCTAGTTTTTGGGAGGGCGGTTTGGGTTTATGCTGGGAAAGATCCAAGTTATCTGACACTTTCAAAAGAAATAGGTGTCATAAGAATCATTCTCACGGCGGAGCAATAATTCAAAAATGTTTAGTTGAAAAAGATCATCTGGGGTTTGAAAAATTCTACCGTCTTTATGTTTTCTGAAATGATTTTTGACCGAGATTTCCCTCTGGGTCAGTTTTGCATAACATTGCAAAGTTTCATTGTTTTAGCTGCATTACTAACAATTACTATTACTTAGCTCTTTCTGCTGGAAAATTCCAAAATTAATTTAACTGAACTCTCAGAGACTCTCAATTGAGTACAATATTTGAGACAAACAATTCATTAAGTAGATAGCTTACAATTCCTGCTGATGGAAATTAATATTTTTGTAATTTGGGTCGATTGAAAGGTCAAATAACACAAGAAGTACAACGCAAAGCTCAATCCTCTGACTTCTTTTGTTGCTCATGTATATTAACGACTAACCAAATGTTTTTCCATGAATCGAGTGCTACTGCTGTGCGGACGTTTTTATAGAGGCTTCAGAGCACCTAACAAGTCTCTGTCAATTAAAACAAATTTAAGAGTGGTGTTAAACAAATCCCACGAAAATTGACATGCTAATTGATAAATATCGAAGATAACACACAGTGCACTTCAAACGGCGAAATGAGTTCTGTATCAACCAAAGATTCTCGAAGATTTTGAAATCTTCAAATTTGAATTGAAATGATAACTGCGAACTACGGTCCTTCAAAACCACTGAAGCTTTCTACCTCATCAAAAAGAATGTGTCGATAGAATGCCCCAAAACAGACAAGTTACGAGACTGTCAGGGCTAAATTGTGCAGTTATTGCATGTGGTTTCAACGTCTAGAATCCAAACTGAGATCATCAGCAACAGCTGAAAACTACAAATGGGAATAAACGCAACCAGATCAATTTCGGAAAAAGCTTCTGTTTATGTTGATAGACTAGAAAACTTAAGTTTTTACCATTGTGCTTTTTAAAAGAAAGGCACGATTTTTTGTTGTGCTTGCTCAATTACCAGTTGCAAGTACAACGCAAGAAATTTTTGTAACCATGAACTGTTCGATATTACAGCAAGACAACGATGCGTTGATGACTTAATAATTGCCAAAAAACAGGCGACTCGCATCGGATAGCAACTTTTTCTTTCATTCAAATTTACTTCAAAAACAAAACTTGAAATCTAATGTTTAGCCAAAAATTTTCGCAGTATGTTTTGTGGAACCTATATTCCCAAAGTCCGTTGTCCTTGAAATCTGATCTTGCATTTTCATCAGTTCTCGTTCGTTTAAGAGCAAACGTTTACCGATGCAACGGCTGAAGATGAGGTTCAATCTTGACATCAATTAACAAACCCGCAAAGGAATTGCAATTTTTACTTTTCCTCATGTGGGTGCATCCTCCTTCCGGACAGTGGAGGGACTATACCAGAGCGAAATTTTAATTGAATGCTCGTAATGAGGGCTTCTTTACTGGGTCCAAGTCATAGCTCAGGCAACGCCAACGCGAAATTTGACTTCGCGTTAGATCAAAGTAATATCGCTTCAATTGCGCTCAACCAAGTTGATGCTCCTTTTTCATTAGACAACTGAAGTGACCGAATCTCCTTCTTATTCATTTCTTTCATAATTGCCGTCTTTTTTGGTAATATCAAGCTCATCCGCCTTTTTCATTTCATATAGGATTTGTTGTTGCGTTATTTCCGTATTGCGAATCGGAATATGGAATTGACAGTTTAAACGATCGTTCCCCCTTTTTTAAATGGTCTTTAGGTTTAGAGATGCTGAGGCCAACCTCACGTACGGGGAAACAAAAGAGTTTTCAGGTATTTTTGATTGTAATGTAGGTTTTTGATTCCTTAACAGATTCAATAGCAGCTCACAGTTAATTGATTTCTCATCTTATTGATATGTGTTCAATAATATGTGTTGTGTAAGATAAGAAAGTCAACTCATGCTGAGATGATGAATGAAAGATTATTAAACTGTTTGAAGGGAAATACTGGCATGAAAGGCCATTTTTTTCAACAACTATTTTTGCTCTTCTAGTGAACTCAATACAATTTGTTTTCTGTTTTATCAGAACCCACTACATTATCAAGCACTGTACAACCGTCAAATAGTTCGAATATATCGAGAAAAAAATTTGCTGTTCATTTTGAAAAGATGTTCTTTGGGAATATTTTGCCGCTTGGTAAATTGATAAATGAAAGCAGAACATTGTTTTTTCTACAAGTTGAAAAGTTTCGTTCAGGTTATCAGGAGCGCCGACAACATACGCATTCGAATAAGCACTCACTTTAACATCCTCCGCATACCACTTTTGAACTGAGATACAATTGTCAAGAAATTCAAATACGGAGACGTTGGCAGTTCCATACTTCAACATGCAAGGGGGTCACTTTTCAGGAAAGAGTATTGTTTTTTGTCAACAAACAATTTTAATGGTTCATGAGATGAAATACATATGGGGCGATGGAGACAAAAGAGAATTTTCCCGTTGTTTTTAAGCGAAAGTCACGCTTGAGAGTATTGAAAGCGTATTTTTCGTAAGTTGCACGATAGCATCAAAATTTGTATTTTTATTGGCAGCTCTCACGGAAAGAATGGGATGTTCAATATTTTTTTTTGACCCAGACATAGTGCTGGTCACCACCAAAAATACCAAGGTCTGTTGTACACACTTGACAATAGTTCTTCCAATAGTTCGCCATAGAATTTGCCTAATTCCTATTGGTCCTACAATGGTGCACTTTTCAGAAGCTACCAGCCGACAAAAATTATACGCAAGAAGGAAAGTAACGAGAATTTGCTATGGGTACGGCTAGTGTAGCTGTCATATTGCATATATCAATCGAGAACGCCTAAAAAATGTCAGAGGCCCTCGCCTTTCATTGGCATCAAGGCTGAAGATCCATAGCTTCTTTGCGTTTTTACGGCAAATCAGCTAATCATTGAGGTACTAAATTTTAAATAAGGACGAAAATTTTGAATGATTTTTTGCAAATTAGATAACTCAATTTTGCTTTGCGTGCTTCTGATTGTTAGATGATGAGACAACCCGCAACCACCACTACTGTCCCCCTGTCATTGAGGTCAGCGTACCACAAAGGAATGCCTAGTTTTTGAGAGGGCGGTTTGGGTTTATGCTGGGAAAGATCCAAGTTATCTGACACTTTCAAAAGAAATAGGTGTCATAAGAATGATTTTCACGGCGGAGCAATAATTCAAAAATGTTTAGTTGAAAAAGATCATCTGGGGTTTGAAAACTTCTTACCGTCTAATTGTTTTCTGAAATGATTTTCCACCGACCCTTCCATCTGTGTCAGTTTTGCATAACATTGCAAAGTTTCATAGTTTTAGCTGCATTCCTAACAATTACTATTACTTAGCTCTTTCTGCTGGAAAATTCCAAAATTAATTTAACTGAACTCTCAGAGACTCTCAATTGAGTACAATATTTGAGACAAACAATTCATTAAGTAGATAGATTACAATTCGTGCTGATGGAAATTAATATTTTTGTACTTTTGGTCGATTGAAAGGTCAAATAACACAAGAGGTACAACGCAAAGCTCAATCCTCTGGCTTCTTTTGTTGCTCATATAAATTAACGACTAACCATATGTTCTTCCATGCATCGAGTGCTACTGCTGTGCGGACAATTTTATAGAGGCTTCAGAGCACCTAACAAGTCTTTGTCAATTAAAAAAAATTAAGAGTGGTGTAAAACAAATCCCACGAAAATTGACGTACCAATTGCTAAATATCAAAGATAACACACAGTGCTCTTCAAACAGAGAAATGAGTTCTGCAGCAACTAAAGATTCTCGAAAATTTTAATATCTTCAAATTTGAATTGAAATGATAACTGCGAACTACGGTCCTTCAAAACCACTGAAGCTTTCTACCTCATCGAAAAGAATGTGTCGATAGAATGCTCCAAAACAGACAAGTTACGAGACTGTCCGGGCTACATTGTGCAGTTATTGCATGCGGTTTCAACGTCTAGAATCCAAACTCAGATCATCAGCAACAGTTGAAAACTACAAATGGTAATAAAGGCAACTAGATCAGTTTCGGAAACAGTTTCTGTTTATGTTGATAGACTAGAAAACTTGAGTTTTTACCATTGTGCTTTTTAATAATAGAAAAGCACGATTTTTTTGTTGTGCTTGGTCAATTACCAGTTGCCAGTTCGACGCAAGAAATTATTGTCACCATAGACTGTTCGATATTACAACAAGACAACGATGCCTTGATGACTTAAAGATTGCCAAAAAACAGGCGACTCGCATCAGATAGCAACCTTTTCTTTCGTTCAAATTTACTTCAAAAACAAAACTTGAAATCTGAAGTTTAGCAAAAAATATACAAAAAAGTACGTTAGAAAGACTTTACTGGTACCATTTTGTAACATCTTTCACTCAATGACAAATGCACATGGCGTTTTGCATGAATATTTGGAAACTGCAATTCCTGGGAAAAGGTAATGTGTGTGGATTAAAAAAAATGGAGGTTGCAGCACACCCTTGGCTAGTAGTCATACCCTGAATCTCGAACTACTGCTATATGACTACTACTCCTAGAGGTTATACTATACGCAAATTAACGATGTGAGCGCGATGTGATTAACGAATAAGAATAATAATAATAATAATAATAATTATAATAATTATTTTTGATTCGTACAATTCTTAATTGGCTCTTCCCATAATACCTTCCTCCAGATAGTCAGATAACCAATGACCCCACAATCATGGTAAAATTACCATAGTGGGGGCTATATTTCAATGCGGCAAGTATTAATGGGAAGTATTTCAATGGGAGTATTACTACGAGTTGATGCCCGGGTCGAGATTTTATCAAAAAATAATGTAAGATTTTCACCGCAAAGCGCCCGCATCTTGTAGCGTTAAATGCGGCGAAAGTGGCGAAATTTTGTAAGATTTGCGTTGAATTTAGCGGTGGAAACGTTTTTTCACCGCATTCGCCGGATTTCTTACAAAAAATAAACTGCCGTACAGAGGGTTCGAGCCACCCAACTACCGCATGTCACGAACTTCTTATTCCACTGCGCCATCTGTCACTTACTTCAATAATATTTTCTGTGAATTTAAGATAAGCATTGAATTTAGCGTTGAATATTTGTAAGATTTGAGATTTTAGCGGTGAAAATTTTTTTTCACCGCATTCTGCTGGCAGCGTTGAAAAATTTTCTTTCACCGCATTCTACTGGTAGCGGTGAATATTGTTGTTTCACCGCTTTTTGCTGGTTGCGCTGAAAAAAAATCCCACCGCTTAAAATTTTTTTTCACCGCATTCATCGCATTGAACGCAAATCTTACACTTTTTCTCAAATTCAACGCAAATCTTACATCTTTTAGCAATTTTTAGCGGTGACACCTGGACCCGGGTGGGGGAAAATGGAAAAACCTTACTAAAGGAGTCAAAAATAAGAACTGTAGCAGTTCTGCAGAATGGGTCTTTTCCAGTCATGGAGACAGTCTATCAATTTCTTTCGTGTTTTCTAATAAATTTCTGCCACTATTCTATTCAATCCCTGCCATGAATTTAGACTTTCGATTTTCAAACGATCAATTTCTGTCGTGCTTGTTTTTTTTTGTTTCTGTTTCTCAATTTCATCATTTTGTTGGCACCCACATGGAAGGCCCACTTCTGCTTGGACACGCTTTCCTTTTTTCTTTTTACACTTTACAATTACTAACTCAACACTAAAAAAGTTGTGCAACACAGGGTACTTTAAGAGACCCTCAGTACCCTTGAACTGCATACAATGTGACATTTACAAATTGTTTATCATATTATCTGTGTAGGCTTCACTCAAATAGTGAAAAAAATATACGTATTAAGTGTCCAGAGTTCACAACTTTAAGGCTTGATATCAGCTTGAGCCTTGATAAAATCGTTAACTATTCCAAACTCATTTTCTGAAGCGCATTCCTGAAGACATGTTGAACTGATGAACAATCTTACTGAAAAAACGACGACCAGATCTTTATAGAACCCACCAACGGAGAAAAGGATTTTCTTTTTTTGGTCAACTTTGTATTTTGTGGGCCAAACTAAAAGAACTAAAAGAAAACGACTAATTGGAGCTCACCCAGGATGAGGTCCCAGACGAAACCAGATATGTCCAGACCGAAATGAACGCACGAAGGGGGTGTCGTGCGTTCAAAATTACACGGTCTGGAAAAACGGATGAACGCACGATGGTCTGGACATGAACGCACGATGGCCTGGACATGAACGCACGATGGTCTGGTGACCGCACGATGGTCTGGACATGAACGCACGAAAGTCTGGACATGAACGCACGAAAAATTTTCGTGCGTTCATTTCCAGACTTTCGTGCGTTCATGTCCAGACCATCGTGCGTTCATATCCAGACCAACGTGCGTTCAAGTCCAGACCATCGTGCGTTCATGTCCTGACTTTCGTGTTTTCACCAGACGGAAAAAAATTACCTGCTGGGGTGCAGTGCAGATCCTTGAAGCTGAAGACAGAGAGGGTTCCAAAACTCCACAAATCCAGATATTTAGAGTCTTTTTTACGTGAGGTACATGAACATCTTTATACTAATAGGAGACAGTACTAATAATAGTATTCAAAGGAGACAAATGTGGCGCAAAAATCGAAAAATTTTATAATCAAATCATTTTATATATATGTATATATGATGGAGCAAAGAATCGACTACCCCAACCTAGGTTTCTGAAATCTATGTTTAAATAATTTACGTTCAAACTAAACTTGCATTTTCTCAAAAAATCAGTTGGATACAAGTGAAACTGGAAAGTGTTGAAAGGACACAAAATTAAGTATATGCAAAATGCGAGTGTAATTTGCATTTTGCATATACTTACTGCAAGTATATGCAAAATGCGCGAAAATTTTGAAGTATAATACCACAAGGTTTAAAAAACCTAGGAAAATTCAAGTATAATTTGAAAGTAGATTACCACAAGATTTCAAAGCCTGGTTTGGAGGGGTCAGTTTTTCGCTCAATCGTATAGAAAAAGTGATTTAAAATCAATTTTTTTGATAAACCTTAAACATCTGGATTTGTGGAATTTTGGAATGCTCTCTGTCTTCATCTTCAAGGGATAGCACTGCACCACAGGATGTAATTTTTTTTCGGTCTGGTGAACGCACGAAAGTCTGGACATGAACGCACGATGGTCTGGACATGGACGCACTAAAAATTTGGCGTTGAACTCACGAATTTGATTTGGAGCGCACGATGGTCTGGACAAGAACGCACGAAAGTCTGGACATATACTGTTTTGGTCTGGGATGATCTGGACATATTTATCTTCGAACGCACGAAGAACGCACGAAAAATTTTGAACGCACGATAGTCTGGACATATCCACTTTCCGTCTGGGACGGTCTGGACATAGGCACTTTGAGTCTGGGACGGTCTGGACATAGGCACTTTCCGTCTGGGCTTGTCTGGACATATCCACTTTGGGTCTGAGACCTCAGTCTGGGCAGTTGTAAATCAGAGGATTAGGTTGATCGGAGGCAATTTAACGACGGTATTAAAATCAAGGCATTTGAAAAACATTCGCAACTCATTTCAGCGAAACTTGAAATACGAACCGGCATCTACCAGTTTGTTCCATAGAACCAAAGTAAATCCGAGGGATTTTTGAAATTACATTAAAAGCTGTTGAAACTGAGTATGTTGTCAACACCTTTTTCCCCCTTCTCGGTTTTCAGCACTCCTTATCAAAAGCGATTACGATGCTCTTAAAAATCTAATGACTTTCAATTGTTTAGGAACATGACTTGACGGTCTAGCCTCACAGCTTCTGAAAAATCTGGTCTCTAAATCTAACGGCATCACAGGTGTACAGTATCCGAGAAATTTCACGAAATTAGTGAACTTGAACAATCTACAAATAACTATGAAACCTTCCATTTTTGGGAGCAGAAACAGTGAAACTTTTCAAAAAATTTTGTCCAAGATCAGCTGGAAATGCATTACGTCCACTTATCTTTGAATGTGAGGGCTTTTTGTTGAGCTACGCGTAATTCAGCGAATTTCATGTTTTTAGAAACATACTGGAACTACGCTCTGCAAAACTGAAGTTTTATTTAAACTAAAATTTGAATATAATTCATATAGGGAAATTTCGGTTTAACGCGTACGCAACCTCAGACCAGTTGTTCACAACTATACATACCACGCCTATAATCGCATTTCCTATAACGCGAAGATGCTAATATGTCGAAGGAAGGCACATAACAGCTGACACAGAAACGCCTCCTTTGATTGGCGAAGAATTACAAGTCCTCGTTAATCAAGAGAAGTCAACCTCAACCTCAACACATAATACTTGGGCGGTGGCAAATTGTAGTGGAACATGTAAAAACAGTTCTTGAGTTCTGATAATTGTTTTGACTTAAGAACTAATTTTGCAAAATGAGTTGCGTTATTTGTAAGAATAGACTCAGTCGCTAAGAAATAATCAATTAACAAATTAACATTTTCGCAAAAATATGGTCCGGAAAAGAAGTTAGAACGAAGCACAATCTCGTTATCTTGGAAGCCCAAAAGACAGAACATGTTTCATTTTTTTGTCTTGATAAAAACTATTAATCTGTAAGGAATGTCAAATTTCTTTGAGATACTAGATAAACATCAAGGCGTTTATCCCCTCCGCCATTGTTCCGGTATGTCCAAATGGCTTGACCTGTTGAAATTCTGTTAGTACGAACCCTTGCTTCTTGGAACAAGATTTGTAAGAGATCTCTGATGCGATAATAAAATCAGGATCAGAAGTGTACTTCAAACCAATGTAGTTCAGGATAGCATTGAGCATCTCCAAGTGGTCTTTTCCTCCTCATGGGGTGGACTTTGAGTCTCATCCACAAAATTGATTTTTCCTCCATTTTAGCATTAGCAGTGGAAGCACACTTGACTCAGCAGTTCACTTCTCTAGTAAGAAGATGTTCACTGGAAATTCAAACTTGTCCTAAATGTGATCTAGACAGGCGAAAACCCACCCGTGACCTCATTTTCAATTTTCTTCATTTTAGAATCAAACGTTTTACCAACTATCAAGACATGTTTGCTTAGCGATGGTTAATTGTAATGCCCTGCAAACACCTAACATTGAAATTGTCAACTTTGAGGAGCAAGTATCTATCGGGTCTTCTACCGTGTCGTTCCCGAGAATTATTTGTAAACTGCTGTGCAATGTAAACAACGTACCAAGAGCCTACGTTTTTTCTAAACAGATAAACTCTTTGACGAAACACGTTTGAACATGGTCTGTTTGTTGGCAACCGTAAATGACAAAAACAACCTTTGACAAGATTTTCTATTTGAAGCTTTCAATTTTCTATAATCCGATGACAGTTGCAAAGAGTAAACCAGTCATTTTCAAGATGTTGATTACATTTTTTAACTACTTTTAGCGACGACTAAAACGTTGACTATCAACCCGTACTTATCCATTCGTGATTATTATTTAAAATAAGCTTCTTAATTAGTTGTCTTTGTTGTCCAATTTTATACTCGCTTGCCCTAACCACATAATGACTGTCCCCATTTTTTGATTGGATTCGAATTCCTGTTGACAACTGTTCTTATTACAATTGAGCGTATTGTTGCATAAAGTTCTGAAGCTTTTCCGGTTAAGCGCCTGTACGTTATGCAACCCCAGTTGCACATTACTTCAAATTACATAGCATACCATTATGTAAAAATATAACACGTGCTGGTAGAAGTTTGCATAATATGACCCACTAAGCTATGGGAATAAACGGAAAAGAGTTTACTACAATTCAAACCATATGAATTGTATTGGGGCGCTGTCTTTTTTAAATATCTGTTCACACATTTTCACGATTTTTGAAGTCAATTTGCAGTAATGATTTTGAGCATGCCGAAACAGGACGTGGAGCAAAAAATCGAGTGGTTTTGCGACGTGATTTTTTTCGCACTAATTTTAGAATAGAGTGAGAAAACGGTGTTTGAAGAAAAATTCGTTTCCTCGCTAGTGGTTTTTTGTTGACATGCGGCGATTTCACTTTAATTTTTACTGTTTTTTCAACTTTTTCGAGCGGATTTTTTTCTAAATGGTTTTCCAAATGCATTCGTAGTTCATTTTAGGCCTATCTTTTTTGTTCGAACCGCATTTCTATTTCTCGTTAGTGGTTTTTTGTTCACATGCGGCATTTTGACATTGATTTTCTATTTTTTTCTATTTCTTATTCTGATTTTTTTTTAGAAATGGTTTTTTCAATTCACTCATAATCCGTTCTAGGCCTAGTTTTTTGTTTAGTCTATGAAAATTCTTTGAATTGTATTTCAGGACTTGTACTGCTAGGTTTTTTTGTTCACAGAAGCTTTAGTTCATCATCAAAACCACCCCAAACCAAGGTTTCACCCTTAATCCACCCCTATTTAGCGGGGATTAGTAGTAGTAGTAGAGTAGGGTTTAAGGTTAGGTCCACGGGTTTTCACCCTGTTCATGCAGTCAAAATTTTCAGTTGGTTATTAGTTTGCTCATGGGCTTACAGCTTCCGCATCTGCAAAGGATCCACCACGTGCATTTATTGTCTGGTGTGAAGAATCTGTTAAAGAAATTCCAGTAACTTTTCAGTAGCCTGTCTTTGTTGAGGTATTGGCCATAGCTTTTGTATTTTCTAATCATTTAGGGTATATCTCACTCCTATTTATCAGGGAAAAGAATCTAAGAGTATATTTTCAAAAAAATACACTTTATTTACACTCTATTCTCCACTCTTTTCACACTCTTTGCTAAGAGTGTAATATAGGGTGGACTGATAAAAAATTACACTCCTACTGAATTTCCATTGTATCCTAAATTGAAACGTATGATGATAGTATCAGTTGGTGCAAGGCTGAACGCTAAAGGTGAACGTAACATGTTTGAGAGAGGGAAGATGAGGGGTCAATCCTCAGTATCTCCTTCCACTTTTTTTTACAGTTTTGTAATTACACTCTTCCACCGTTTATTAAGCGGAGATTAGGGGTGTATTTTTTTACACTCTTTACACTCTTTTCCCCGTTATTTTTGGGGAAAACCCTCGACCCGGGACTTGCAGTAATGATTGATTGTTGAGTATGCAATCTCAATTCTTTCGTTCCGAAAACTGTACTCCAATTATAACTATTGTGCCTCCTCCAAATCGCTTCTTTTCTTGGAACATATCATCCGCAGTAACCAATTTTCAAAAATTTTTGCCTGAAGATTTTCTCTTCATAACTTGTATTTCTTGATTCTGTCTTTAAAATCCTGTATCTAATGTCTTATTAAATGAAAACTAGTCTTATTAACTGAAAATTCCATCCCTTTGATTATTGATCGAGAAATATTTAGAAGAAGTTGACAATTTTGTATCATAAATCACTAGCCACTGAATTTCTTTTAAAAAGCTCAACAAACATCTAGCCTTAGAATTGAATTGAATGGCGCGTGCAGAAAAACTTATTTTCCTATTTAACGACGTCAGGCTTCTGTGGGAATAAGCAACAGACGCTTTAGAGAAATTCGCTAAAAATCCAAAAGAAACAACAACGATTTGGATTCGGTCACTTGGAGGTTCCTGTGTTCTTGGGCTCTTCGAACCCACTGAAGAAATTGGTGCTAACAGGAAACTGAAGTTTGAGTTTCTCCACTGAATAAAACTCACGAAGAACGAAGAGTCCATTACTACTACTATTATAAGTACTAACACTTCTAACCGAAAAGCAATGCAACCTTTCAAACCAAAAAATGATATCATGTTTTCTCTCAAGACATCGAAAATCACTAAATTTTAGCTTTAAAGAAAAAAATTTGAGGAAAAAAGGTCCCTTAAAATGGTAGCCGGTCGTCTTGGAACCAGCTATCCAACTTCTATGTATTTTTGAAGACAAGCAGAAGAACTACGAACAAAACAAGTATGAGAAATAGCAATAAAAATAGCAACAAGTATGAAAAATAGTATGAACAATAAATAGAAAGTGGTGACTTCGAATCAATGACAAGAAAAAATAAGGACAACAGGCGCGTTGCAAAAAGTTTGACTTAACGCTTCTGCTGCAATGTGCCGGCGCATAGAGCCTGCACCTTGGAAGCAGAGTGAGTACAAATTTAGGCAGGAGGGCAAAGTTAAATTCTGTCGTGATATAAGTGATCACGTCTGATGAACGCGTCTGCTTTCTTATCGTTAATCCTGGTAGCCAATGTCTAAATAGTTTGTGATGCTGAGGGCGTATAAACTCCTCTACGGCAGAAAGTTGACGGACAGAAGCTGGCCTCTTCGAGTTTGATCAAATCTCTTGTATTTCAGCTTCTTGATTGATTGGCGGTATTTGTAGGAATCTGGCACGCTTGGCTTACACAATAAATTTTTTCACATCAAAAAACGTTCTAATGAAGCTTCACTCGAAGATGCCATAAACTTTCCAATCCATTCAAGCCTCCTAGTCCGTAGTAGTCCTTTTTCATAGCTTTTGCCTAGTATATCCTGAAAACAGGGCTCTATTTCGAACACATCAATCCGTTCAAGAAGTTCAAAACTCGTTGAGCAGATTGGCAAAAAAGTCACGGAATTTGTTGTATCTAATGTGCGTCTCTCTCTCTCTCTCTCTCTCTCTCTTTCTCTCTCTCTCTCTCTCTCTCTCTCTCTCTCTCTCTCTGGTTAGATCAGAGTGCTGTTGACAGTTATTAAAAGACTCCAGATCTTTTTGTCTTGTTAGAGAATGACGAAAAGTTGTATGTCTTTTCTGTGGCGCAGAAACAACACTCAAGTTTAAAAAAAAAACGAAAAAACTATGGATGTTTTGTCAAAGAAAAAGCGGGCCTTTTTAACCTATTATTAAAAAAAGGAAAGTACGCCAACTAATTAAAGAAACGAATTCGTCCCGATTTAATCTTCCTAAGAATAACTGTAGTTAAGGAGCCTCAAAAAGTTCTAAATTTTGTTGCTCCTCTGAACTCATACAGGAAAGCCTTTAAAATTAATCAATCGTATTCAATTAAATTTATTGAAAACAGCACTAACAGGTATATAACTAAATTTGTTTATTAGTCGACATATTGTATAAGCTCCAACATTCAAATTTTTAACACTCAAATAAAGAAAGCAAAAAAATGAAAAATCTCGAACAACAGGAGTGTATTATTAGTGTTCTTTTTTTGTTTTTCATTTGTTTCTGGGCCGAAAAGTTTTTGAAAATAAAAGAAGAAAAATATTGCGTCCAATTATCTTATATTCCTATATTTAAAGTAATTAGAAATTGCAGCCAGAAAAAAGCTTTAACTTTTTCGGTTCTATCGAGGGTGATGTGGTCAAAAAATGATTTGATAAATATTTTCAAGAATTATAATGAGACAAAAATAGATACATCAAGTATTAAAATTTTGTTTGATCAAACTCATGCAATTTTTGCACTCTCTGCATTGTTGAACAATAATCAAGCACTCTTCCACTATCTGCTACGTCGGATCATGTGTCTCTTAAATTACAAAGTTTAGAAAATTTTTGACTATTTGGGACATAAGCGCACAATTTCGGATTATATGACTTTTGTCTTAGCATCCGATCATAGCCCTTTTTAGTTTGAATCAAACTTTCTAATCATGCCCGCAGGGCTTCGCACCGTCGCGTTTTTGATTCATAATTGGGAAAATTTGAAAAGCCCTCCGGGGTCAAAACCGGAACGAGTTCTTTTGAGCCATGATCAAGTTTGTACTGTCTAATCTTTGCAACTTTTTGTCTGGATCAGCCAGTTCATATTTCCACCACATCATGTCGGGTAAGCAAATATCTCTACACTCAATTTCAGCAAGCAAAAGGCATTATGAGATGCCAGCAAAAACAAAAAAAGACGTACCAGACGTTTTATCGATGTAGAAGTTTTCAGTTTTTCGAGAATTTAAGTTATAGTGCGTTGTTCTTATTTCTACTAAAATTTTTCACGACAATGAGAAAATCAATTTGCAAATTTTTATGATCAATTTAATTTTTCATTTAAATTTCTTTGACTCAGAAAAACAAACAAAAGAATTTTTGTCGACACTTTCAAAACCAAGTTGTCAGAATTGATTTAATTTTTACATTTAAAAAATTAAGGTCATTTTTGTCAAGTTTTTAAAACTTGAATGCATGTTTATTGAAAACAACGTACAGCGCTCTACCAGTATTTTTTTGATGAAAACATTTGAATTCTATGCCAAAAAAGGAACGAAATAAAAAGAAAAACGTTGCAGTACATTTCTGATAGTTTGGGGTGTAACCACTCCTCCTACACGACAAGCTTTTAAAATTTTGTGTTTCCAACAGTTTGATTGTTTTCTACTTTCAAATGTTTTTTAAAGTAGTCAATGGATATATGGGAATCAATATTGTCTCATGAATTTTGAGGCCTATTTCAAGGGTGATTTGGTAGTTTAATTCAGTACGAAACTTTATAGAGCCTCTGGTACCAGCTCATGTCGAAATTAACCCCCTGGCTACCCCCCAACTGATGTAAGAGTAGGGGTTAATTGTCTATGGTGGGGAGAAACTTTGTAAGATTAGGGGCTAAGGGGCTGATGGGGATAGCGGAAGGAATTTTTAAATTTTACCCCTCAATTATTATTACACATCCCAAAAACAACCCCGAAAAATAATTAGGATTAGGAGGTAACTTTAAGGGGTTAAAACGGTGTAAGATTAGGGTGGTAATGGGGGTTGTGGGGAGTAGTGAGGAGAATTTCTAAATTTTTGAAAAAATATAAAGAAATGTAAAATTTTTTGAAAAATATGTAAAATTAGGGGGTATTTTAGGGGGCAAAAAGATGTAAGATAAGGGGGTAATGAGGAGTAAGGGAGGAATTGTTAGATTCTATCCCCAAAATAAACACACAAAAAGATGTAAGATTAAAGTTTTTTAAAGGGGGTAAAACTATGTGCTTCTGTTCTGTTTTGCCCCCCCCCCCCACCAGCTTAGTTGGCTTATATTTTTTACGCCCCGCAAGCGCACGCTATTTTATTACATAATAGCGTGCTATATAACAATATAAAATTTGTAACGGGGAGGTGGGGCGTAAAAAACACTTGGGGGGGGGGTAAACAGAATAGATCCAACTATGTAAGATTAGGGGTAGTGGGGTGTAGGGGTTGGGATTTTTAGATTTTAACCCCCCATAAATTACCCGCCAAATAGATGGAAGATTAGGAGGTAGTTTAGGTGTGTAAAACGATGTATGATTAGGGGGGTAATGGGGAGTAAGGGGGAACTGTTAGATTTACCACGCCCTCCTCCCCCCCTCAAAAAAAAATATTACGCCAAGAAAGACGTAAAATTAGGGGGTAACTTCAGAGGGTATACCGATTTAAGATATAGGGGTTATGGGGAGTAAAGGGCAATTGTTATTTTTTAACCATCAAAATTACCATCCAAAAAATGAAAGATTGGGGGTATCTTTAGGGTTAATAAAGCGGGGTAATGAGGGGTAAAGAGGAAATTTTCATATTTTGCTCCGCAAAAATACCCCCCAAAAATGTAAGGTTTGGGGACAATTTTAAGGCGGGTAAAACGATGTAAGATTAGGGTGGTAAAGGAGGTAATGGGGGTTAATGCGGGTAATCTTGAGATTATAACCCAACAAAAAACCCTCAAATGTAAGATTAGGGGTATTCTTAGGGTTCAAAACGACGTAAGATAAGGGTTAATCTTTGCCCAATCTATGCATAAGTCTCTAATCTATGCATAAGTCTCTTATGAGTCAACTACAGACCTAACAGCTTCCGTACAGCCATGTCTGACATCAAGGAGTAAACAATGCATGGGCAGATATGTAAAACAATTGAAAAGAGGTTTCGACTGAGTTTGGCTGAAGATCGAAGCTCAAGTAATGTTCTTGACATAACAACCGTAAATTTTGATCCAGTTCGGATGGACTCTCAAGCTCAGCTGGGTCATGGGTGACAAGATCGAGTTGGCGCCCTTCCAGGAAAAATAAGTCAGTAAGTATAGGTGTGCTGTAAGTTGTACTTTAAGTGTCTCACACGTTGAGATATACCAACAAAAACGACGTACGAGCTTTGGTTTTTGTCGGTGTCATCGGTTTTGCTTGTAAGAAGCGTCGGTATTTGTCGGTTTTGTCGAAATAATCGGTATTGTTGTAAGGAGGGTCGGTTTAATCGGAATTTTCAGTTTCAACGTAGGAAGCGTCGGTTTATGTTATAGAGTCATCATCCTATCAGCGTTAAAAAGTTGTAGTATTACTCAAGTTGAGGTGCGCGTTAATGACCAGACCCATCCAGAATATTAACAGCCATGACCAGACCCATCCAGACAATAATCAGCCATGATCATACTTTAGCTCGTTTTTCATACGTGCTCGCTTTCAGCTCACTTTTATTGTTGACTTGAACGGACCAATCCAGACAATAATAAACCATGATCAGACTTTAGCTGGTTTTTCATACGTAAAAGCAGGGAATGAAAAAGGAGGAGGCTAAAAACTTATCATACTGGTACATCTCAAAAGTCGGTTTTTGACTTGAGATATTTCAGACTCTATATCAATCAGCTAATTTATGTCAAAAATCAATTTTTCGTACGTTTGAACAGACGAAAGCCGACGCTTCTTACGTTTTGAAACGGACAAAAACCGACGATTCTTACGTTTAAATACCGACGATAACCGATCAAAACGATGAATAAAACGTAAGGGCTTTGATCAGTTTCGGTGAAGCAAAACCGACGAAAACCCACAATTTCTTACGTTTTAATTCGGCGAAGCTCTCAACACCGGCAGTGGTTGTATTGGATGAACCATGAATACAGCGATTTAAAGAGCTGAAAACACCTCCCAGGTTGAGGTGCCAGACAGAAAGGCGGCATGTCAAGACCATCCCAGACGGAAAATGCCCATGTGCAGACTTTCACGCGTTCACCAGACTTTCGTGCGTTCATGTCCAGACTTTCGGGCGTTTTTCCGTAGTTCCAGATTATAAAAATTTGAACACACGACACCCCCGTCGTGCGATCATCTGGGTCTGGACATATCGACTTTCCGTCTGGCAATTCAACCAGGGCTTCCACAACAGTTTTTACGATAAAGAAGAGGTGCCTCAAGAAAGGCACTGGGTTGTCGCCTGAACATTTGATCACATCTGGCTCTTGAGTTATCATTGTCAGTTGTCAGTGCTGCAAAGGCAACGATCTACGGGACATCTCTTATAGGGTCGATTCAAATCACGCGGGAGCCGTTATCTGAATGCTGGTTGACACACCAAATGAATTTTTGTATAGTAAAGCTTGTAATAAAGCAATTGTGATAAAGCAATTTGTTGGAATAAAGCTTCTATTTCTACAATTTTCGCGACTGTTTCATAGCCTTCTTGCGGGGTGGTTATGGACGAGGTGGAATAAAAGGGAATATTTCGGCGAAAATGTAAACTTCTCTGCTTCCAAGTTTGAGGTCCGGACACGAATTTTTGTCTGATTATAATTTCCAGACCGAAATAATCTCTCACCAGACATTCCAGACGGAAATTAACCCTGATCAGACTTTCCACACCCAAGTTACCTCTAATCAGACTTTCCAGACACAGAGGGTCTCTGATCAAATTTCAGACCCAAGACGTTCTGATCAGACCATCTTCAGACAATGGTCCAGAGTCAAATTCAGACCATTGCCCAGACCTTAATTAGACTATTATCAGACTCAAGTGAACTCGAAGAGGTTATGATTACACCCAGGTGCGCTCGAAGCATTTATGGTCAGACTCAATTGCGCTTGCAGCCATTTATGATAAGACTGAAGGTCGTTCGAAGCCGGTTCTTACCAGACTCAATTGCGCTCAAAATAGTCTGATCAGAGAAAGATTTTACTCATGAAAAAATATCTTAATTTGCTATAATATCTTCATTTCATAAAAACTGATGTTTGCAGTATTCAATTCATCTAAGGAAAAACAAAGAATAAAAGTTTTGCTAAAGAAAATGAAACCCAACTGTTGAGAACAAATTTTCTTTAGCACACCGTTTAGAGTATATTTCTGACTCAATGGATGAGTTTAAACAGCTTTCCGTAAGAAACATCGTGGTCTCCAGTTAATCGAAATTTCCCCTGAAGGGTACCGGACTTTGCTACCAGCTGGACTTCTTTTTTATCAGAGCCATTGGACTTTAGATGAGCCTCTGATCAGAACGTTGCTTTAGTGTTGCCTCTTGTTAGAACCAACATCTCTCAGTAAGAAAATCGAAAAAAAATAAAGCGCTTGAAATGTTCCCTGATCTGACCCAATTTGGTTCCTAAACACTTCTGTTCAGACACAATTGGACTCGAACAGTTTATGATCAGACTCAAGTGCGCTTGAATGCGCTTCTGATCAGACCCAATTGCGCTCGAACCGTTTATGATCATACTCAAGTGCGCTCGAATACATCTATGATCAGACTTTTCAGACCAAATTGACCTCTGAACAATCCAATTCCAGAACATGGTCCAGCCTGTAGTGTGCTCGAACTTCCGTCCAGACCCTGTAATTTCGGTCTGCGAAAACACGGATGTGCGCTCGATTGGGTCTGATCATAAAGAAATTTGGGTCTGCACCTCAACCTGGGTTCTACGCTTTTCCAAAGCAGACAAAATAATGCTGCCTTTCGGATAAAATTTAAATTTAAATCACTGATCAGAGATAATTGCTTAGATGTTTATAACTTCTTGTTTAAAAATTACCCTGATAAGATGTCTTGATTGCTTTTTCTTTTTTTCACTTTTTCACTGCTTATTTTCTTCTCTATACTTTTCCGTATAAATTGCGATGTTCAATTACTCAAATTGCTCTCTTTTCGTTGTAACTTTTTGTGAGATGTTCATTGTTGGCAAGTGAGATTTCTGTATGCTTTTTTTCTTCCAACTTCTGAAACAGCGTTTAATTACAGCATAATAGCTAAATTGCTATAAAAAAAACTGCGCAACGATCTTAATTGGGAAATTGTACAGCGTTGAAAAATGCATATCTGAATATGTTTTGGGCACAGTTCTCTAGCTTTCGGGTGAAAATTTACCGGTATTTTTGACTTTCACAGCTCGTATCTGCAAACTGCTTAGAAAAAATCAGCTGCACCTTAAATTTTGCCCGAATTACAGTGAAAAATAAAGAAAGCTTTAATATTTCGAAAAGAGAAAAAGCGCTTCAAGAACACACACACACACACACACACACACACACACACACACACACACACACACACACACACACACACACACACACACACACACAAACACACACACACACACACACACACACACACACAAACACACACACGCACGCGCGCGCGACTTCGCCCCAGTTTGCAATACCTAACTCCTTATTTATGACTAAGGGAATGCGATGAGTGTAATGTGGATAGGTTCCATAATAACTGTTAGCTCTTTGTCTATCTGTCTATTTTGGTATCATAAACGATCATTTATATCTTGCGCTGTCTGATTTTTGATAGCTTAGCTTGCTCATCCGTTCAATGCATTAAGATTTGAATGCGTTTATAACAGTTTTTCTTTAGTACTATACATTAAATATCGCACGTGCACGCATATGTTTACTTTTTGCACTAGTTATTAATATTTGATTGTTTGTAATGTTGTTTTCACCACGCTGCAGTTATAGTTGTTCATACCATCGCCTTTTCTAGCTCAACTTGTTAGATTATACATTTGATTTGATTTGACCATACTTCTTGTAAGAATTCTTGATTGTATCTTTTTCATTTGCTGACGCTTCGTATCAAATAAATGTAAATTTTTTTGTCCTTAACGGCCTCATTGCTAAATTGAAAAACTTTATCTCATGAAAGCATAGGAGTACATTGTTGTGATATCTGATCCTAATAGTTATTAGTTAGTTAATAAATATTTGTAGTTAGTAATAAAATTACACTTCGTAAGTTTTAACGAGTTCTAACAATTATATTCATCAGAATTTTCAACATTTATTTGCATATCTCACCAATTTTGTTTGCTTAATAAGGAATTAGGGATTAGTTATCCATAAGGAAACCTTCGAATAATCAAACATTGAGTTGTAGGTGATTAGATTTCTGTGAATAGTAAAATGATAGTCAATACCGTATCAATTGTCCTTGTATTTGTTCCTCCTAGTGTATACCAACTTCCAATTATATGTCTGATAGTTAGCAAATGGAAAGATACAATTCATTCACGATAGAATTTGGAAACGTTTCTGTTGCTTAGATTACAATTACATTAGCTCCAGATCATCATTCAAAATGCCTTGGGGAAGTAAGCTATCATTTTTCTCGAACCCCAAAACTTGACATGTTTCGGTATTTGCATGGAACTGTTAAGTATTTTTCTGAGCAGATATTTACGGATACATTTTAGGTTTATCCATTACTTCAAGTACCCGATACTTCTAAACTATCTACAATTTCGATCTGATTAAGCCTCCAAGTAATTAAAGTGCTTGATTTGGCAACTGTGATTGAAATTTTGAATAAAATCTTTCAATTCTCATTATTTCAATTAGACGCAACAAAAAAATTGTGTACTGCGAACACGTAATATAATAAACAAAAGTACAAGTTCTAACATCAATTTGAGAATCCAAAATCAAAATTGAAGTTAAATTGTGTTGGAATATTTGGTTTTTCTGCGCTACTGAGAAATTGTCACCTGTTGTTCTTAATTCAAATTCATAAAAAAGAGAGTAGTTTAATTGTTTCTTCCACTATATATCCCAAAAAGATTATCTTTTTTCCCCTTCAAGTCACAATGATTACATTTCAAAAACAAAATTTTGATGCCAATCATATAGAGACCATGTGTTTAAAATTTTGATTAAAAAAACTGAAAACAGAAAGATTGGACGAACACGTACGTATTTAAGTTTTCTCTTTCCATCTTTTTGTCTATTTTCATTATCTTATCTTTGGCCAAAATTTGAGGTCGTTTATAATCATTTTCAACTTTAAGATCGTATCGAAAACTCCGATAAAAGAGAAAAACTATCACATTTTAAGTTTCTATGCCCAAACTTGTTTGGTTTTTTGCATTTTAATATGTCGAAAAATTGTCTTCATTTTTTTTGCAAGTTCATGAAATTCTCAGATAACTTGATAAACTTGCATAAACTTGAGGATTTTTTAGTTTTTTAAATAATCATAAAATAACGAGTACAGAATTGAAGCAAGAGAAAATATTAGTGTACCATTTTTTATGCCTTTTTATAAGAGTAAATAGGCATATTTTTTTTATCTTGGTCAAGTATTCATCGTTTAAATTGCGTGAAATTTTATATCATTGTTTTGTAAACCAAAACTTTTTCCCTTACTTTTGTATATGTTGCTATGTCCTTTGGTAAAAACATTTTCTATCTCCGATGTTTCTGTTGAGTAAACCAGAAGGGTTAAGTTTCATTTGAATCAAACAAATTATTCAAAAAATTTTCAAATTATTTGAAAATTGTAAAGTTTCTTGGTCCCCATAATTATCAAGAAAACTTGACAAAAATTGAATTGGCGAGTATCTCAATTTTTGTCAATTGCTAGAATATCATTGCATTCTGTCAATTCTTATTTAAAAAGAGAATATTTGTGCCAATCGAGCAAGTTTTTTTTTCAAATTTTAAAACTTGATTATAAACATTTGGGACCAAAATTTGTTGAGAGGAAAGAAATTTTCCAGGATTTTCTTCGCAACAAAATTTTGTAAACTGACCTCCTTTTTTGATTATTGCAAGCTAGATACTGCTAATTTATATTTGGTTTCAATCAAAACAAATTCCTAAATTAAGTTCAAGATTTGGATGAGAACAACACAATAGCTAGAGCTAAAAATTTGTCAAGTTTTGCTTGAACAAGTTTTTATTTGTTCCTGTCAAACCAGCTCCAAACCACCAGAAATTATAAATTGCACGCATTTACTATTAAAACCTCAAAATTTACACATATTTTTAGTCAATATGCGCTTTCTTCTATTAAAATTTATATCCCCTGCTTTTTTTCTTCTAGATTCGCGTATTTACTAGATTTTTTTCTATCAATCAATTGAAGTTTCCATCATTTTGAAAACCTAAATGCCTATTCCCAAAAAATTTCACAAAGATGAACGGTCGCTACAGTTTCCGTTTTTTCTCTCAATTTTGTTTTCGTTTTTTCATGTATATTCATTTTTTTCGTTTACAGTTTTCAAGTTCCAGATATTTGCAAAGCAAATTAAATTAATGTTCTATTGATCCCTTTCAAATGTCAATGGCGTAAATATTTTGCTTTTTTTTCTGTACGTGTCAAAATGTGAATATTTGACTGCAGCGATAAAAGGTTATGGAATTTTTTATTTACTCCCCCTTTTGTCAAACAAAAATATTAGAAGAAACACGATTCGTTTCAATTTATGCTGTTATAATAATAGTTTTTTTAAAAAAAAATCATGGATCAGGTATTGGAAGACATTGTTCAAATCTAAATTAACATCAGCCAAGTGGCTATTTTGTTTTATGTTTCCGATTTTAAAATCAACAATTTCTTTTTAAGGAGGGCTGCCAGAGCGTAGCGAGTACAATTCAAATTTCTCAGACTTATTCATAAACCGTCGCTTTCGCAGAAGATTCAGACGATTCTTGGAAAGGAGTGGTCGCAACTTTTCCCCATGGTACCCTGACAGAGATTTCGACAATGAGAAGGTCGAGAGTAAGTGACTCATTGTGCTATTTTTAGCAAAATTGAAGAAAAGAGTTCTGGAGTTGTCAATTTGTATCAGTGAGGGGTGTTAGTTGATGGGTACGGTTTGTGATTCACACACCAATTATTGTCAGTTAAATACCCTGCCCCTATGAAGGTGTATACGTGGGGCCCCGGTTGCCACTTCCAAGGGTTTCATGCAAGGATCATATATGATGTCGTACAATTCATAACGCATTTCCTAGTACGATCCTTGCATGGAACCAAGGCATAACGATTCCTGCATTTTGGGTAAAATTTTGAATTTTTGCATGATCTTTTTATGACCACTAAGAAATCATACAAATCATATAAGACCTTGTATGAAACCAAGGAAAGTTGTATGATGGGCAACCGGGGGGGGGGGGGGGGGGGGGTTTAGCGGGTTATAGCACTCACTTAATTGCAGTTTCAGGGTGGTTGATCATAGCCTGGCCAATGTTTGCCGCAATAATGAGACGGTACCTCATAAAAAGATCTTAACATATCTTTGCAACCGTGTCCCAGAAAATTGATATTTATGGCACCATATCACCCCCTAAAAGTCAAATTTAAAAAAATTACAATAGAACAGCTCAATGAGCAGTCTATGGCTTCCTTAAAACATTAAATTCGCTTTTTGAGTTCAGATTTCTGACTTCATTGCAACAACATCGAGAAACATAAAAACTCAGTGATCTTAAACGAGATCATAAAAATTTAAGATCTTGGATGAGGATCCCAAGAAATCCATACAGACCAGAAACTTGAAATGGTTGATGTATTGGAATAACGGCAGCTGTTTGGCAAAATGCAGATGAAATTCCATGTCAGATGTTTTGAAAGAGCCATTTTTTAGTTTCTGCTCCTTTTCAAAAATATTTATTTAATGCAAACAATTTTCATTTTCGCTAAAAAAAACAAAAAACTGACCAGTTTTGTGAGATCTAAAAAATAACTTATTTTAAAAAATAACTTTTAAAAAACAACTTATTTTAAAAAATAACTTTTAAAAAATAACTTACTTTAAAAAATAACTTTTAAAAAAAAAATTATTTTAAAAAATAACTTTTAAAAAATAACTTATTTTAAAAAATAACTCGTTTTAAAAAATACGTTATTTTTAGATTCAATAACTGGATTGGATTTGATGAAAAAGAAGAATGGTAGGGAACATCACACGGGGGAGTATGAGACCCTGAACTGTGTGGTGAGGAGGGGACAGGTGTTCACAATCAAGGCTTCCCTGTCTCGAAAGCTGGAGAGTGATGAAGTTGTTCACATGCGGTTCCAGTGCATCATTGATGGTGGGATACAGTTTCATTTAGTTAATTGTTAACCTAAGGAGTTAGTATAAGTTATGGGACACTGATGAAGTCACTGAAAAAATCTGGCATTCTTCGAGAGCCATATGAAGCGACTTCAGATTTAAGTCAGATTTTGGAAGTGACTTCAGCAGAGTAATTAACCTATAATTGGAACACGCAACGTGTAAGTTTAAAAATGCCGAAATTTCATGGATGTCAACTTCTGGATGTGTATATATAGGAACTTATAGCATTGCAGACTTTCAGCCTTTCAAAAATTTTGGCTATTTATGGACATCTGCAGCTACGAGAATACTCCGGGGTATGTTGGTGTATTTAAGTGTCTATGGTTTGAGATCAGAACACTTTTTAGTCCCCCCACCCACCCCGTATTGATGCCAATCCAGTGAAAAGAAAACTAATGCACTTTGCCAAAATGTTGAAACATTTGACAAAAATTGTAGTACTACTTATCAACAACTTGATAGCATTGAGTAACTTCTCGTAAGTCTAGTCTTGTAACTTTTTCCTCGCGATCTTATTAATTTGGCATCACAATAAATCAGTTAATTTTATAAGGTTCTACTTGCTAAACTGTTCTTGATAGTGACATACGGATTCAGCGAACGAAGTATCCAACCTCACTCAATTTTCTTGCATGTTTTAACTGTTTTATTTCTTAATACCCGTGGAAAGTGCTGCAAGTTTTTCTCCGTACCTTGAGATGTTATGCCGCTTGACATATGGAAAACATTAAAAGTCTAGTTGGGGGGGGGGGTTACGGATCCTCATCCCAACAAAACTTATAATAAAGCAAGTTAACTCAGTTTAAAATCCGTAACTATGGTATGCTATTCAGAAATTGCAAACCGCAAACATCCTTCTGCACTTGCAACTAGAGACAAAGTGACAAAAAAAACAACAAGGCAATTAAATGATAATAAAGAATGGCGGAAATCAGATAATCACAAAAAAAGGTTCAAAATTAAATCGTGTCATAGTCATTAACTGCAGCCACAAAATGAAACAGCCTCTTACTAATAAGAACAAGAGACAAGAAAACAGAAACAAATTCGGAAAAAACCTAAAAGTCGAGTTATTTTTGGAAAAAGCAACACCGTAGAAATAATCAGATGAAAGCTAAAAGCAAAAAAAAACGCTTTTCCGGCTATCAATAGGAAGCAACTGGAAGCGGTCAATAAAATGACTATTATTTGAGGCAAAAAAACGATAAAAATTGGCAAATATCAAAAAATCAAACAATATAATCGAAGAAAAACAATTTCAACGTTATAAAAGCATAAAGTATTGACCTCGATCGAAGCAGAAGTTAATTAACGGCCCATTAGAGAATCCAATGATCATTTTATGGCCTTTTCATTTGAGATTGTAGGGTTAAACTACCAATTGAACAGCAACAACAGGCAAAACTAGAAACAAGCAAAACTAAAATCATGGTTTAGAAGCCAAGATCATACCTGTCAATATTCAGATTGAGTAATTAGGACAAAAAGTAGCAACAAAAAAAGAG